>NW_006399988.1:1565409-1573673 GCF_000299155.1 Elephantulus edwardii
AGTATTTTATAAATTCTAGATATAAGTCCCTTGTCTGACATGTCATTACCAAAAACTTTTTCCCAGTCTGTGGCTTCCCTTTTTACCCTGTTAGAGAAGGTTCTGGATGTGCATAGGGATTTGATTCTTAGAAGGTTTGGGTGCTTTTTTTTATCATTTAGGGAAGATTTTAGTTGTATGTGGTATTAAAGATATTGTTCAATAATTTCCACTTTCTGTAGAATTACTTCACATTTTTTGAAAATGGGAACAAATGTAGACCAATTCTAGGCAGCTGGCTAGGTAACAATTTTTCAAATTTCCTGCCATACATTAGTGAGCATGTCTGGGTTCCATAGGTTACGTGGAACATGTCAAGTGGTATCCTATCAATCCTGAGGTCTTATTTTGTTGCCAGTGCCTTCAGTGTAGATTGAACTCTTTCATTACCATTGGTTCTTGGTCATATGCTACTTGCTGAAATTGTTCAGTGCCATACAATTAATTTTGGGATGTTGTTGTGTTGTCATTATTAGGTGCCATCGAGTGTAGCATGGCTCAAAGTAACCATATGAACAACGGGTCTCAACCCTGCACTATCCAGTGCTATCATCACAATCTCAAACACTCCCAAGCACATTTCTGCAGTTACTGTGTTTCATTCCTTCTGGTTGAGGGTTTTCCTCTCCTTCACCGTCCCTCTACCTTCTCAAGCACAATATCAGTCTCAAAGGAATAGCCCATCCTAGCAACATGCTCAACTTATGTGAGATGAAGTCTCATCACTCTTGCTTCCAAAGAGCACTCTAGCTGCACCCTCTCCAAGATATATGTGTTTGTTCTTCAGACAGTCCATGGGTTAGACAACACTCTTCACTAACACAACTCAAAGGCATCAATTCTTTTTCTGTCATCTTTAGTCACTGTCCAGCTCTCATATGCATAGCAAGTGACTGGAAAGATCACGGCCTGAATCAAGTGGACCTTTGTTCTCAAATTGACATCATATTCCTCAGTAATTTGGAGAGGTCCCTGACTTCAGACTTTCCAAGTGAAATATGTCTCCTACTATCCTGACTGCTGGTACCAAGTGTATTGATTATGGATTCAAATAAGATTAAGTCATTGACAGCTTCAACCCTTTCTTCAAATATCATGATGCTGCCTATAGATTCGATGTATTTTTGTTTTGTTTTCTTGATGTTGAGATGTCATTTATATTGAAGGTTGTAGTATTTTTTTTTTTTAGTTTTTTAAAAATAATTATTATTCATTTCAATGAAAATTTACAGAGACTTTGGATTTCCATTCATTCATTGTTGCACTTTTCTCCCCTGCCAATCACCCCACCCCCTGGCCCCAGGACACTCCCCTCTTGGAAAAGTGAAAGACAAATTCTTTCATTGTTTTACAATCCTCCCCCAGGTCCACTCCACTATGAAGCCTTCACTCTGGACTCCTGTCATGACAAAAATACCCTCATCTGTTTCAATGCAGTATACATTATTGAACCCATCTTTCTCAGTCTCCCCCCAACCCCGATGTCAGTCCTGTTTTACAACAGTGGCACCATGCAGTACTTGTCCTTTTGTGACTGAGATACTTCACACAGCATAATGTCCTCCGGGGTCACCCATTTTGAATAATATTGCATGAGTTCCTTGCTTTTCAATGCAGTGTACTATTCCATCGTGTGAATATACCAGAGATTCTCTATCCATTCGTTTGTCGATGGGCATTTAGGTTGTTTCCAACTCCTTGCTATTGTGAACAAAGCCACAATAAACATGGGTATGCAGAAGGTTGTAGTCTTTCATTTGCTGCAGCAAGAGCTTCAAGTCCTCCTCACACTCAGCAAACAAGATTGTGTCATCTGCAGGACACAGGTTATCTATGAGTCTTCCTCCAATCTTGGTGCCACATTCTTCTTCACAGAATCCAGTTTCTTAAGTAATCTTCTGTCACCAAGCCCATGTTTTTTAAACTACTGCGTTGAGTGAGACCCGCACAGAGAACTATCATCACTGGGGAATAATGATAGATAATGAGTGGACTGGAGGTCTGAGCTATCATATCAGGGGTTAGGTTAAGGGAGGCAGGGTGCTAGCAGTAGGAAGTGAAGGGACGGAGGGAGGTGCTAGTGAGGCAGTTCGATGGGACAATGACACATGCATCAAAGGAGGGGACCAACATCAAAAGTACCAGTTAGTTTTGTAGTCTGTTAGTGCCTTTCATCTGCTCTTTTGGGTAGAATGCTTGTCTGTTAGATATTGTATTAAAGCTATGCATCCAAATTAAGACAAAGAAGATCTGGCCATCCACTTTGGGAAGAACAGGACTTTGAAAACCCTATGAACAATAGAGCACATCTAGACTAGTAGATATGGCACTGGGGGCTGAGTTCTCATATTGGGAAAAACAAATGAAGAGGAACAGTTGCAAACAGACAGTAGTGATTGAAATGTGGAATATGAGAAGTATGACTGTAGGAAAATGATACATTGTTAAAGAAGAAAGTGAATGCATAAATATTGACTCACTGAGTATTAGAATGCTGAGATAGACTGGCATGTGACATTTTGAATCAGACAATTGTACGATCTATCATGCGGAAAATGCAAGAGTGAGGAAAAACAAGGTCACATTGGTAATCAAAACGATCCATTTCTAGATTAATCTTGAAATATTGTGAGTGACAGGATACTATCTACACACAAAGAAGACTTGTTAATACCACTATCATTCAAATAAATACACCAACAACTAGAAGTAAAAAAAAGGAAATAAAAGATTTCTACAAACTTTTGAAGTAGGAAATTGATCAAACAGCAACCAAGATTCATTAATAATAACTGGTGACTGTAAAGCAAAAACGGGGAACAAGGAGGAAGGATCACTTGTCAGAAAATATGGACTTGGTGACAGAAATGAGGCTGGAGACAAAATGACAGAATTTTGTACAATTATTTATTCACTGAAAACTCTTTTGTTAACAAACAACAACCCCAAAACATGGACTTTACTTGATGAAATACATAGGAATCAGGTTGATTACATCTGTGGAAAGATTCAGTGGATAAGTTCAATATCAGCTGTGAAAACTAGACCAAGTGCTGATTGTAGAACGACCCTCAACAACTTATGTGCAAGTTCAAACTAAAGCTAAAGAAAGTGAAATCAAATCCACAGGAACCAATATTTGACATTGAGTCTATTCCATTTGAATTTAAAATCTCAAAAACAGTTTTGAGGTCTTGAACACGAATGAGTGGAGACCAGATGACTTGTGGGAAGATATCAAGGATATCATCCATGAAAAATGCAAAAGCTCATTACAAAGACAGAGAGGAAGAAAAGACTGAGATGGATGTCAGAAGAGACTCTGAATATTACACTAGAGCTCTGAGAAGCCAAAGCCAAAGGGAAGAAATCAGGAAATTAAGGGGCCGAACAGAAGATTTCAAAGAGCAGTGCGAGACGACAAGGTATTAATAATGAAATGTGCAAAGAGCTGGAGTCAGAAAATAAAAAGAGCTGAACTCATTTGGCCTTTCTTACATTGAAGAAATTTAAGAATAAATTCAAGCCACAAGTTGTAATACTTAAGGATGCTATGTGTCCTACCTCCATACATTTTCAGTCTATATGCAGAACAGATCATCCAGGAGGCTGGGCGCTGTGAGGAGGAACATCAAGATTGGCATCAGGATTTGAGAAAGATGCATCAACCACATGAGTTATGTAAAGGAAACAGCCTTGTTTACTGAAACTGAGGAGGACATGAAGCACTTGCTGCAGAAAGTCAGGGGCTGCAGTCTTAAATATGGATTGAAGCTCAATATCAAGAGGACAAAGATTCTTACACTGGGCTGATTTGCAGCATCATGATAGACAGTGAAGAGATTGAGATTTCTGTTTGCTTGACTGCACAATCAACACTCTTGGTATCACCAGCCAGAAAATGAAAAGTTAAATTGCATTGGGAAAGTCTGCTGTCGGTGACCTCTCCAGAGATCTGAAGAGCAAAGAGATCAGTCTGTAGATTAAGGTGCGCCTGATCTAGGCCATGGTCTTCACAATTACTTGCTATGCATCACAAAGCTAGACAATGAGTAGGGATGATAGAAAGATAATTGATGCCTTTCAGCTGTGTTGCTGGAGAAGAGTGCTGAATACACCATGGACTGCTAGGAGAACAAACAGATTCATCCTTAAGAGGGTGAAACGAGGCTGCTCCTTGGAGGCAAGGATTCAGAAACTCTGTCTGACATACTTTGGGCACGTGCAAGGAGGGACCAGTCCTTGGAGAGGGACATCATGCTTTGGAGGGTGGAAGGACAGCACAGGAGAAACCTTCAACAAGATGGATTGACTCAGTGATATGGGTTATGGGCGTAGATGTCTCAGAGACAATAAGGTTGGCTAAGGATAGGGCAGGGTTCAGAGCTGTTGTACATAGGGTCACTATGTGTCACAAGCGACTTGACAGCGCATAACAACAATAACAACAACATGGGGAAAATACTGAATTAAAAGAAAATGGAAGTAGTATACAGAATCACTGTACCAAGAGTTGGCTGACAAGAATTTAACGAAACAACATATGATCAAGAGGCAATGGTGATGAAGGAGGAAGTGAAAGCTGTGCTGAAGGACTTGGAAAAATGGAATACCAATTGACCTATTTCAGCAAACAGATGCTGCCGTGGAAGAGCTCAACAAGTTGTGCAAAGAAATCTGGAAGACAATAACCTGGCCACCAAATGAATGGAAGAGATCCGTATTTATTCACATTCCAAGAAAAGGTGACCTGACAGAGTGTGGAAATTATTGAACAAATATTGGAAAAGTTTGCTGTCAGAGACCTCACCAAAGTACTGAAGAGCAATGATGTTACTCTGGAGACTAAGGTGTGCCTGATACAGGCCATGGTCTTTGTAATAATTTGCTATGCGGAGGCTGTGCATAAAAGTAAATGTAGGTTCATACCTGAATGGGTACAGCGAGGACAGACAAGACCACCAAGGAGCTGAACTGAGGGACCATGACGAAGCTGGCGCAGTGGATGTGGGGTCTGGCGCTCCTGGGCTCCACCTGGGCCGCCTTGACCATGGGCCCCACCTTGGGCCTGGAGCTACCCTTGACCTGCCGGGAGGTCCTCTGGCCACTGCCCGCCTATTTGCTGGTGACTGTTGGCTGCTTTGCCCTGGGCACCGTGGGTTATCGCGTGGCCACTTTTCATGACTGTGAGGACACGGCTCTGGAGCTGCAGACTCAGATCCAGGAGGCCCTGGCCGATTTAGCCCGCAGGGGTCTGCGCTTCTAACCTTCTCCCCCATCCCTGCCCAGGCAGCTCTCTCTGAGTCCCCATTAAAAAGCAAGCTTATTTTGTAAAAAAATAAAAGAAAAAAAAAGAATAATTTGCTATGCTTCACAGTGCTGGACAATGACTAGGGATGACAGAAGGAAAATTGATGTCTTTAAGCGGTGGAACTGGAGATGAGTATGAAGAACAAACAAGTTTGTCCTGGAAAGGGTGAAGCCAGGCTGCTCCTTGGAGGCAAGGATTCTGAAGCTTCATCTGACATACTTTGACATGTTGCAAGGTGGGATCAGTCCTTGGAGGGGGACATCATGCTTGGGAGGGTGGAGGGACAGAGCAGGAGAGGAAGACCCTCAATGAGATGGATTGATTCAGTGACTGGGGTAATGGGGTAGGTGTATCAGAGACAATAAGATTGGCACAGAATAGAGCAGGATTGGGGCAGTTGTACACAGGGTTGCTATCAATCGCAGGCAATTCAATGACACATAACAACAACAACAACAACAACATTACTAATATCACATGCAAGTAAAATCCTGTTGAAGATCATCTAAAAACTACTGGAACAATACACTGACAGACAACTGCCATAAATACAGGCTGCGTTAGGAAGAGGCTGGGGGAAAAGGGACATCATTGCTAATGTAAGATTATCTTGGCTGAAAACAAAGACTATCAGAAGAATATCTGCTTGTGTTTTACTGACAATGCAAAGGCATTTGACTGTGCAGATCACAACAAATTTTGGCTAACATTTAGAAAAATGGACATTTCAAAACACTTGATTTTGCTCATGTAAAACCTATGTTTAGACCAAAGAGAAGTTGTCAGAACATAGAAAGAAAACACTGCATGGTTCAAAATCAAGAAAGGAAGAGGGATGTTTCCTTTCTCCATTCCTTTTCAATCTATATGTTGAGCAGATCACTGGAGAGGCTAGATTTTATGAGGAATGTGGCATCAGGATTGAAGGAAGACTCATCAACAACCTATGTCATGCAGATGACACAACTTTGCTTGCTGAAACTGAGGACCTAAAATGTTTGTTGTAGATGATCAAGGACTGCAGTTTTCAATATGGATTGAAGCTCAAAATCAAGAAAACAAAGACTGCCTTATTGGGTCAATTGGTAGCATCGTGATAAATGGAGAAGAGATTGCGGTTGTTGACAATTCCATCCTGTTTGGATCCTCAATCACCTCTTGGCACGAACAGTCAGGAAATGAAAAAAAAAAACCCCAAGTTCCATTGGGAAAGTTTTCTATCAAGTACCTCCCCAGAGTGCTAACGAGCAATGATGTCACAATAGAGATTAAAGTGTGCCTGATCCAAGAGACAGTCTCTACAATTACTTGCTATGCATCAGAGAGCTGGGCAATGGTTAAGGATGACAGAAGAGGAATTGATGCCTTTGAGTTGTGGTGCTGGAGAAGAGTATTGAATATACACCATGGACTGCCAAGAGAACAAACAGGTCTATCCTGGAGAAGGAGACACCAGGTTGCTCTTTGGAGGCAAGGATTCTGAAGCTCCCTCTCACATCTTTGGGCATGTTGTAACAAGGGATCAGTCTTAGGAGAAGAATATCATGCTTGAAAGGGTGGAGGGTTAGTGCAGGAGAGGAAGACCTTTGATGAGATGGATTGACACAGTGACTGGGATAATAGGTGGAAGTGTTCCAGAGACAGAATGGCTCAGGATAGGGCAGGGTTCAGAGCTTTGGTTCATATGGTCGCTGTGACTTGTAGTTGACTCAATGACACATAATAACAATAGTCCTTCAATTTTTGCATTCCAATCACCAATTTTTGTTAATATATCTTGGTTGAATTATTGATGCATTTAGCTGCATTACAGAAATTGATCAATGATCAATATATATAGGCACAAAAATTCTTAACAGAGTCCTAATCAATAGACTCTGACATCAAACAAAAATACAGTGAATCATAATTAAATAGGATTCATAATAGATATATAACGATGGTTCAACATTAAAAAGCAATCAACAAATGTCAAGTTGTTGACCAAAAATTGGCAGCTCAAATCAACCATACACTCACCAGAAAATGGGCAGTTTCCTCCCATAAAGATTTACAGTGTTGGAAACTCATGGAAACCTGATGGAAGGCAAACAAAAGCTGGACAACTCAATAAGGAAGACTGAAGAAAACCTGATGCCTTTGAATTCTGGTGTTAGCAAAGAAAACGGAATATACCATTGGCTGCCAAAACCCAAACAAGTCTGTCTTGGAAGAAGCACAATCAGGATGCTGCTTAGAAGTAAGGATGACAACTTTTGATTGTACACATTTTGGGCATGTTTTCAGGAGGGGCCAGTCCCTGGGAGAGGACAGAGTCATTATTAGTAAAAAAAAAAGTTTCTGAAGTCTTCTTCAGAACACTGACACAGTGACAGGACTGCAGGCTCGAGCACAGTGGTCACTGTGGGGATGGGCCAGGACCAGGCTTTGTTAACTCAAAACCATGTGTTTTGAGTGGTTTGAATCTACCAGTGACTTCTTGGGATAAAGATGGGTAGTCTCCTTCCAAGATGACTTACAGCCTTGGAACCCAATGGAGGGTTACTGTGTGTGTAGACTGACTGAATGGTGTAAGGGTTTGGGAAAAGGGGAAGAAATTAAAAGGTAAATAAGAACAGTGCTTGCCCTTCCATTTATAAATATTTGCTATGCTATGTATTGGTAAGTGAGGTTATCAAGCTTGCAACAATGAAACACTGTATTGAAGAGACAGAGGACAAAGTGATCAGTTCTTTGTTAATTTGAGCAAGTGTGATACTTATATTTTTTTGTCATCACCATTAAAATGTAGAAAATACCAAAATTTGTAAGTTAAATATGAAATTTTTTTTCCTATTCATTGCTGTCGCGGCCCTCTGCCCAGGGCGGGCTGTCCTCGGCCCCCTGGCCAGGGCGAGCCGTCGTGGCCTTCTGC
>NW_006399988.1:1573908-1600931 GCF_000299155.1 Elephantulus edwardii
GAAAATGCTTGTCATTCCTCTGTAGCATCTGGTCCCCACTGGACCCTCATCATTTCCTTCACCTGCTCCCCCCACCGACCAAACTGTGCAGCTCTGCAACTGCATCCTGGACCATCCTCACCCTTCTGCCCCCAACCCTCACCTCCTTGTACCCCCAATATGTTTTTCCAAATAAAAAAAATATTTTAAAAAATTGGATCATTTTAAAATTTTTTCATAATACTCTGACTACTTAACAAAGTTTGAATACATTGTTTTTCACAAAGGATCTTTCCCATTTCCTTCAGGTCCATCTCACTTTGGGCATGTGTAGAAGGGACCAGTCCTTGGAGAAGGACATCATACTTGGAAGGGTAGAAGGGGACAGCATAAGAGAGGAACAAAACTTGGACGAGAAGGATTGACTGGGGTAATATGGGTAGGTGTTTCGGGGTCAGTGAGTCTGGCTCAGGACAGGGCAAGGCTTCAGAGCTGTTGTGCAGCTGTTAGCAGAAGACTTGATGGCACATAACACATAAGAGCAACAACAACAACTATTTAGTATTTAAATTTATTCTACAGTAACACATTTATGCATGTATGATCTGGGATATTTACTATAGATAACGTATGCTTTTGTTAAGTGCCTTTAAGTTGAGTATAACTCATGGCAACCCTATAAACTACAGATCTGAACCCTGTCCTATTCTGTGCCATACTCTCTGACACACTTGAGTTCATTGCTGCGGTCACTTTGTCAATCCATCTCATGGAGGAATTTTTGTCTTTTTTGCTGACCTCCATTTTTCCAAGCATGATGTCCTTTTCCAAGGAACAGACTGTCTTAGAATATGCCAAACGCGGGGAGCTCTGGCGGCCTAGTGGCAAGAAGCTGCACCACAGAGATTCCAAAGGCACACAGTTCAAATCCACCAGATGCTCTGCTGGAAAAGGAGGGACAATCTCCTCCTGTACCAGTCAGATTCGATTTGATGGTACATGCACACAAAATAATAAAATAAAAATTTAAAAAATGTAAAAAAAAGAATATGCCAAAAGTATGTGAGACAAAGTTTTATCATCTTTGCCTTTAAGGAGCACTCAGGTTTCACTTTCTCCAGGATTTTTGCGCTTGTTCTTTTAGCAGTCCATGGGATATTCTGCACTAAGTTCTCTAACACAACTCAAAGGTATCCATTCTTCTCATGTCATCCTTATTTATTGACCAGCTCTTAGATGCATAGCAGGTGACGGGAAAGACTATGGCTTGAATCAAGTGCACCTTAGTCTTTGACATGACTGCGCTTCAGGACTTTGAAGAGGTCCTTCACAGCCGACTTTCTCAATGCTATATGTCTCCAGATATCCTAACTCCTGGTAGCAAGGATGCTGATTGTGGATCCAAGCAAGATGAAATTGTTGGCATTTCAATCAACCTATCATGATGTTGCCCATTGGCCTAATGGTGAGGATTCCTCCCCCACCCCTGCCACCTCTTGATGTTGAGATGTAATCTATATTGAAGGCTAGAATCCTTGATCCTTTATAGCCAGTGCTTCAATTTCTTATTGCAGCAAGCAAGGTTGTGTCGCCTGCATAACTAAGGTTATTGATGTGTCTTCCTCCAATTCTGAGGCCATATTCTTCTCCATAAAGTCCAGTATCTGAAATAATTTACTCAGCATACAGATTGAACACACTGTAGAAAGGATATGGCCTTCATGCACAGCTTTCCTGATTCCAAACCATGCAGTATTCCTTTGCTCTGTTCAGACAACAGTTTCTTGGTCTAGGCATAGGTTTCGTGTAAGCATCATTAAGTGCTCTGGAACTTCTATTCTTCCCAATGTTAGCCATAGTTTGTTATGATTCACACAGCCAAATTTCTTTTCCTAGTCAAAAAAACACAGTAGACATTCTTCTGATTGATATTCTCTGCTTTTAGCCAGATCCATCTAAAAGCAACAACGATATCCCTGGTGTCATGGCCTCTTCTAAAACCAGCTTAACTCTGGCAGTTCAGTTAGTGTATTGTGCTAGTCAGTTTTGGATGACCTTCAGCATATTTTGCATGCATGTAATATTATATATATTGTTAGACAATTTCCACATTTTGTTGGGTCACTTTTCTTGGGAATGAGAACAAATCTGATTAAATCTTTTCCAGTCATTCTTTCATATTCCCTGGCACAGACTGCTGAGCATGTCCAGGGCTGCATTTGTCAGTTGGAACATGTCAATTGCCATACCACAGGCTCTTGAGGTCTTATTTTCTGCCAATACCTTCAATGCAGCTTAACATCTTTCTTCATCACTGCTACTTCCTGAAACATTTTAGTGTCAACTGCCAGGAGAACAAACAGGTTCATCCTTGAAAAGGCAAAACTAGGCTGTGCCTTGGAGGCAAGAATTCTGAGGCTTCATCTAACACACTTTGGGCATATTGCAAGGGAGGACCGGTCCTCGGAGAGAAATGTCATGCTTGGAAGGGTGGAGGGACGGAGAGTGCAAGAGAGAAAGACCTTCAATGAGATGGACTAATTCGGTGACTGGGATAATGAGAGTAGGTGTGTCAGAGACAATGAGGTTGACACAGGACAGAGCAGGTTTCAGAGCTATTGTACACAGGGTTGCTATGAGTTGCAAGTAAATCAAAGGGACATAACAACAGCAATTCTTTTTTGTACAGTGACTACATGTATTCCCTCCATCTTCTTTGATGCTTCTTAAATCATTCTAATTTTTCCCTCATAGTATCTCTCAGTATTGCTATTTGAGGCCTGACTTTGTTTTTCAGTTTTTTCAACTCGAGAAATGCCAAGCAAGTTCTTCCTCTTATGATTTTCCAATTTCATCTCTTTGCATATTCCATTATAATACTTTGCTTTGTCTTCTCAAGCTGACCTTTGAAAGCTTCTCTTCATCTATTTTAACTTCAGCATATCTTCTTTGTTTCAGGTTCTCAACATAATAGTGCAATTTTAAATCTCTTCTGACATCCATTTTGGTCTTGTCTTTGTCCTTTGTCTTTGTAATGACCTTTTGCTTACTTCATGGATGTTATCGTCATAACTCTTCAGGTCTTCGATCATTACTGTTCAATGCTTCAAACATATTCAGATGATTTTTAAAATCAGATGAGAGAGACCCTAAGTCGTACTTTGGTTAATGTGGCCTTGTTTTCATTTTCTTCAACTTCAGTTTGAACTTGGCACATTAGTAATTGATACAATGACTAGTCTGTTCCACAGACAGCATCAGGCATGATTTTGGCTGCTGATATTGAGATTCTCTTCCAGTCAGTTGGCCAGGTAGTTGTCCTATATCTTTTTGGCACAACCGGGTGAGCATGTCCAGGGCAGCATCTGTTTGTCGAAATATATCAATAGTATTCCATCAATTCCTAGGGCCTTATTTTTTTTGTCAAGTCCTTCAGGGCAGCCTGCAGTTCCTCTTTCATGGCAACTATCTCTTGATCACATGTTGTTTCTTGAAATTCTTCAGTGTCAGGCAGTTCTTTTTGGTACAGTGACTCTATACTCAGACCAGGAAGCAGTCCTCAGAACAGAGCTAGGAAACACTGCATGGTTCAAATTCAGGAAAGCAATGTATCAGGGTTGCATCTTATCTCCAAACTTTTTCAATCTATATGCGGAACCAATCATTCAGGAAGTAGGGCTCTATGAGGAGGAATGTGGCACAGAATTAGTGGAAGACTCATCAACAACTCCTTTAGCCTTGCTTGTTGAAACTGAAGAGGACCTGAAGCGCTTGCTGCAGAAGGTCGAGGACTGTAGCCTTAAGTATAGATTGAAAATCAACATCAAGAAGACAAAGATTCTTACCACTGGGCCAATTGGCAGCACCACAACAGATGGAGAAGAAACTGAAGTTGTTAATAATAACAATTTGCTTGGCTCCACAATCAACACTCTTGGCACCCGCAGTCAGGAAATACAACGACTTGCACTGGGAAAATCTTCAGTCAGGAACCTCTCCAGAGTATTGTGAAGTAAGGATATCATCTAGAGATTAACGTACGCCTAATACAGGCCATGGTCTTTGCAATTATGTGCTATGCATCAGAGATCTGAACAATGACTAAGGATGACAGAAGAAGAATCAGTGCCTTTAAGTTGTAGTGCTGTAGAAGAGTCTTGAAAATACCATGCACTGCAAAGAAAACAAATAGGTCTGTCTTTGAGAGAGTGAAACCAAGTTTCTCCTTGGAGGCTAGGATTTTGAAGCTCCTTCTTACATACTTTGAGCACATGGCCAGGAGGGATCTATCCTTGGAGAAAAACATCATGCTCAGAAGAGTGGAGGCACAGTGCAACAGAGGAAGACCCCAGGTGGGATAGATTGATAAAGTAACTGGGGCAATGGGAGTTAGTGTGTTGGAGTCAGTGAGATTGGCTCAGGACAGAGTAATCTTCAAAGCTATTGTACATAGGGTCACTATGAGTCACAGGCAACTCAATGACACACAAAAATGATAACTCAGCTTCTCTAGTGATTCTTTCCACAAATCTAGTCAATCTGATTCCTGCACAGTCCATCAAGTGAGGTCCATGTGTATAGTTGATGTCTGTTTCTTTAAAAATTGTTTGCTATGAATAAATGATTGAATGTGCAAAATTCTAACATTCAATGCAAGATTGCCATCTTCACCTGGGACAGTAGGAGGCAAGCAGAGGGTGGGCACAGGCATAGTTTTCTGGAGAAGAGACAGCAGGACACAGGCATAGGGTGGGCACAGCCATAGTTTGGAGAGGGGACCACAGGAGGCAGGCAGAGGGTGGGCAGAGTCTTGGATGTCTGGAAAGTCATCTTCTCACAGGAGGCAGGGAAACAGTGGGCACAGCCAGAGTCAACCAGAGAGATATCTCTGCCTGGGAGCAGCAGCCAGACAGATGTTGGTCAGGGTTGGCCAGAGCTCAGTCTTCACTTGGGATAATCTACACAATTCATCATATTTTAGATTCAGTTTCTGATACCTTTTTAAATAAACTTTAATTTACATTGCTTTTCATAAACAGAAATGCCGAGTTAAAACAGATGTTTTCCATCCAGTTCATATCCAATCACCTCTGTTGTGTTAAATTATGTATATATCCCATTTGCAGTCTTTTCTATTGTTGGGTTATATTAATATGCTACATTTGTGACAACTAAAGTATCAATATTTTAATACATCACTGTTATAGTTTAGATATTATTCAGATTACTTGGACTTTTACTTAATATCCCTTTTTCTGTTTTAGGATACTATCTAGGATGTTGTTTGTTGTTAAGTGCTGTCGAGTCGTAGTGACCTTATGAATGAAAGACTTGAGCACTGTTCACAGAGTTTCCAGAGGCCACTATTTAGGATATTATACAATATTTGTTGTTGTTAATATGTACTTTTGAGGCAGAACTGATCCCTAGCTGATTCTCCAGCAAGTTTTTAAAGGCAGTAACTCACTTGAGAAGAGACGGCTTCTCTTTCTCCCACAGAGAAGCTGGTGGATTTGAACTACATGCTGTTGAGTTGGCAGCACAAACCTCTACATTTAGTTGGCATATTTCCTTAAGGCTACTCTTGAACCCATGGCTGTCCAGTCAGTCTCATTCATCATGGTCCACCCTTAAGCTTTTAAGGCTGCAAGGCTATATGGGAGTAGCCAGCCTGTGGCTGCTGAATTTCTACAGACTGTACTTTGATTTCATTGTGTCTCATTTCCCCCCTCATGGTTAAAACAACTGACACAGGTTTTTGAGGGGAAGATCACAGACATAGAGCACCATTCTTATCCCATCATCTCAAGATAGAATGCTACTAACATGACCTATTACTGATGATGTTAACTTGGATCATTTGACTGAGGCGATGTTTTTTTATGTGTCTCTACTGTAGAGTGGTCCTTCCTCTTTTTGTACTGTATGATTTGGAAGAAAGTCATTAGGAGTTGGAACATTTGCTTCTATCTCTTTAAGGAAGATATATTTTGTAAGTAACTTAAAACTGTGGCTGACTCTGAGAAGAATGGGAATACCAGAACACTTGATCATGCTAATGAGAAACTTGGACCAAGAGGCAGTTGCCAGAACAGAGCAAGGGAACACTGCATGGTTCAAAATTGGGAAGGGTGTATGCCAGGGATGCATCCTGTCTCCATACCTTTTCAACATGTATGCAGAACAAATTATCCGGGAGGCTGGGATCTATGAGGAGAAATGTGGGGTCAAAATTGGTGGAAGATCTATCAACAATCTGCGTTTTGCACATGGCACAACCCTGCTTGCTGAAACTGAGAAAGACCTGAAGAGCTTGCTGCAGGGGGTCAAGTAAGGACTGCAGCCTTCAATATGGTTTAAGTCTCAAAGTCAAGAAGACAAAGATTCTCACCGCTGGGCCAGTTGGCAGCATCAGGATGGATGGTGAAGAGACTGAGATTGTTCACAGCTTTAGTTTGCTTGGCTCCACAGTCAGCACTCTTGGCACCAACAGCCAGGAAATTAAAAGGCGTATTGAAATGGGAAAGTTTGCTGTTAGGGACCTCTCCAAAGTACTGAAGAGCAATGGTGTCTCTCTGGAGACTAAGGTGCATCTGATACAAGCCATGGTCTTTGCTACCACTTGGTATGCATCAGAGTGTTGGACAATGACTAAGGAGACTAGAAGGAGAATTGATGTCTTTGAGCTGTGATGCTGGAGAAGAGTACTGAGGGTACCATGGACTGCTAGGAAAACAAACAGATTCATCCTGGAAAGGGTGAAACCGTGCGGCTCCTTGGAGGCAAGGATTCTGAGGCTCCGTCTAACATACTATGGACGTGTTGTAAGGAGGGACCGGTCTTTGGAGAGGAATATCATGGTTGGCAGGGTGGAGGGACAGTGCAGGTGGGGAAAGCCCTCTATGAGGTGGACTGATTCAGTCATTGGGGTAATCGGGATGGGTGTATCGGAGATGGTGTGATTGGCACAGGACAGAGCAGAGTTCAGGGCTGTTGTACAAAGGGTCACTATGAGTCGCAAGCAACTCGATGACACATAACAACAACAATTTTTAATTATACAGAGATTTGTTTATTTTTCTCTATTTCTATTAGAATGAACTCATGGATATTTATTTTCACTTTGCTGTATAATGCAGTGCTACATCTGTGGGAAGAATTATTGGAGAAGCTCAATATCAGACGTGAAAACTAGGCCAGGTGCTGACTGTGGAACAGACCATCAACTATTCATTCATATGGAAGTTCAAACTAAAGTTAAAGAAAGTGAAATCAAAGCCAGAGGCACCAAAATTTGATCTTGAGTCTACCCACCTGAATTAACAAAACCTCTCAAAATAAGTTCGAGTCTTTGAATACTAATGAATAAAGATATGATGAACTATGGGAGGTTATCAAGAATATTATCCAGGAAGAATGCAAAGGACACTGCATTGATAAAGTAATAAAAGAACAAAATGGATGCCACAAGAGACTCTGAATATTGCACTATTATGCCGAGAATCCAAAGTTAAGGGAAGAAACCAAGAAGTTAAGGAGCTGAACAGATTTCAAAGGGCAGCACATGAAGACAAAGCAAAATACTGTAATGAAATTTGCAAAGAACTGGAGTTGGAAAATCAAAAAGACTGAACTCGCTCAGGATTTCTTAAGCCTAAGAGACTGAAGAACAAATTCAAGCCTCAATTTGAAACATTAACAATGCTGTGGGCAGAATTCTGAATGATCCAGGAAGCATCAAAAGAAGATCGAAAGAGTTCAGAGTCACAGAGTGACACAGAAAGATTTCATGAAACAATATATGATCAAAAGGCACTGGGGATGAAGGAGGAAGTTCAAGCCGCTATGAAGGAATTAGCAAAAAAACAAGGCCGCAGGTATTGATGGCATTCCAATTGATATATTTCAACAAAAAAATGCCACATTAGATGTGCTCATCAGATTGTGCCAAGAAACCTAGAGGTCAACAACCTGGCCAAATTACTGAAAGAGACCCATATTTATCCCCATTCAAGAAAAAGGTGATCTGACAAAGTGTGAAAATATTGAGCAATATCACTAGTTTATAGTATAATCATACATGAGAAAAATCCTCCTGAAGATTATCCAAAACAACTGTAACATTACTTTAACAGAGAACTACCAGTAATACAAGATGGGTTGAGAAGAGGCCATGGAACTAGAGACATTATTACCAATGTCAGATGGCTTAAAGCAGAGTACCAGAGGAATGTCTATTTGTGCTTCACTGACTATGTAAAGACATTTGACTGTGCAGATCACAACAAACTGTGGCCACTATTGAGAAGCATGGGAATCCCTGAACACTTTATTGTGTTCATGCAAAACATACACTTGGATTAGGAAACAGTCATCAGAACAAAGCAAGAAAATACTTAAGGTTTCAAAATCAAGAAGGAAGTGCATCAGGGATGCGTCCTGTCTCCATACCTTTTCTATATGTAGATCACTCAAGAGGGCAGATTTTATGAGGAGTGTGGCATCAAGACTAGATGAAGACTCATCAACAACCTGTGATATGCAGCATTGTTTGCTGAAATGGAGGAGGATCTGAAGCATTTGCTACAGAAGGTTAAGGACTATAGTCTTCAATATGGATTAAAGCTCAACATTAAGAAGACAAAGATCTTCACCACTGGGACAGCTGGCAGCAACATGATGGATGGACAAGAAATTGAGGTTGTTAACAGGTAGAGCTTACTTAGTTCCACAATCAACACTCTTGGCAACATAAGTCAGGAAATCAAAAGACACTGCATTGGGGAAGTCTGCCTTCAAGGACCTCTCCAAAGTGCTAAAGAGAAATGAGGTCAGTCTAGAGACTAGGGTGTGCCCAATCCAGGCCATAGTCTTCACAATTACTTGCTATGTTTCAGAAAACTGGACAATCACTAAGGACTACAGAATATTAATTAATGCCTTTTAGTTGTGATGCTGGAGAAGAGTTTTGTCTATAACATGGACTACCAAGAAAACAATAGCTCTGTCTTGGAGAGGGTAAAACCAAGTTTCTCCTTGGAGGTTAGGATTTTGAAACTCTGTTTCACATACATTGGACATGTGGCGGGGGTGGGGGAGGCCTTGGAAAAGGACATCATGCTATGAAAGTGAAAGGTTGAGGGACAATGCAGAAGAGGAAGAAACTGGATGAGATGGATTGACACAGTGACTGTGGCAAAGTGGGCAGGTGTGTCAGAGAAGGTGAGATTGGCTCAGGATAGGGCTGGGTTCCGAGCTACTGAGTCCTAATTGACATGATGGCACAGAACAACAATAACAGGTGGAAAAAATGTAGGGTGGATATCAATGAGATAAGGTCAGAGAAAATTCATGTCAAGAGCAAATAAAGGGCAAGAATATAAAATGTACCCAGAACCAGACTGTGTCCAAAATAACATCAGAACAACTGACTACAATAGGAACCAATCATGAAATGTTCATCGTCCTACAGCATCATCCTACTGGCCCAAACTCCATTCCTATGGTGCACTGGAATGAAGAAAAGAGCCAGCTATATTAACCTGTGACCCCAGCGGCATGGCATCCTCTCCATTTCTTTACTCTCAGATGATGACCCATTCTTACCTCTGGAATATATCTTTTCTAATTAAAAAAAAAAAAAAAAAGCCTTTTACCTTCACTCCTGGCCTTTCTTTTTTACTGTGTGCTCAAATAAGGACTCGGATTACGTGAAGACTTTTTTCAAGGCAAAACAACAACTCTTTAAGGGCCTCCACTCTTGCTGTACACTGAAAATTGTTCTTTTAAGGGTCACTAAATTGCTATACACCATGCTACTTCTGTAGGTGGGCCATCATTCCCTCTAGGCTCTTCCACTTGGTCTAATTCTTTAGCCAGGTGAGAAAAATTGAAGTCAGGGCCTCAACTACATGGTAATATTTGGGGGCTGAAACCTAAGAACACTCCAAAGGACCCAGGGATCACTCAAGGACTGATCATTCACAACTACCACGATAGACAAAAATAATCTAATTGATGATTTAAAAAATGCACTGACCCTGGTGGTTGGGGATTTGTGGTGAATGAGAGTAAAAATGTTGAAGGTTGTTGTTACACGCCAGTGAGTCAAGCATGACTCTATGTATAACCTTATAGCAACACTATATACAACAGACCTGAGCCCTGCCCTATCTTGTGCCATCCTCACAATCTTTGACATACTAGAGCCCACTGCGCAGTCACTCTATCAATCCACCTGGTTGATGATCTTCTCTGTTGCTTTCCCTCCATCTTTTCAAGCATTATGTCCTCCCAAGGAATAGCTCCTAGCAACATGTCCAAAGTATGTGAGATGAAAGTATCTGATCCTTATCTCCAAAGAGCGTTCAAGCTGCTATTCTGTTTATTCTCTTGGCATTTACTACTCTTCCTCAGCACCACAGGCATCAATTTTCCTTCTGTCATCGTTACTCACTATTTAGCTCTCAGCAGCACAGCAAGTGATTTAAAGGGCCACAGACAGATTTTGGCACACCTTAGTCCTCAAAATAACATCACTGCTCCTCAATAATCTGATTACAGAATTTCTCAGTGCAACAAATCCCTTTTTTGTCCTCCTGACTGCTGGTTCCAAGAGTATTGACTGTAGATCCAAATAAGATGAAGTTGTTGACACTCTCAAAGTGGTCTGTTGGTCTAGTGGAGAGAAT
Source organism: Elephantulus edwardii (assembly GCF_000299155.1). Lineage (NCBI taxonomy): Eukaryota > Metazoa > Chordata > Mammalia > Macroscelidea > Macroscelididae > Elephantulus > Elephantulus edwardii. The sequence continues at coordinate 1,584,579 of NW_006399988.1, forward strand.
TTCTGGTGTTGTTTTTTTTTTGTTTGTTTTTTTGTGTGTTGAGCCATAGTCCATATTGAAGGCTGAAGTGTTTGATCTTCTGCAGCAAAGTTTTTCAAGTCCTCCTCACTTTCAGCAAGCAAGACTGTGCCATCTACATACTTGAGGAGGACTTGTTTCTCTTTTTTAAGGAGTGCTTTGCTTATTCAGAGCCTCTTTCTATTCCAAATGAAATTAGAGATTGCCTTTTCCATTGAAGAATGGGACTGACATTTGTATTGGGAATGCATTGAACATGTAAATTGTCTTTGGTAATATCGTCATTTTCACAATATTGAGTCTTCCTATCCATGAGCAAGGGATATTCTTTCACTTCTCTGGGTCTCTTTTTGTTTCTTGTAGTCATGTTTTGTAATTTTCTTTGAATAAGCCGTTGTGCTTCTGGTTAGCTTTACTTCTCAAGTATTTAATCTTGTGATTAGCTATTGTGAAGGGTATTGTTTTTCTTAGCTCCAATTCTGTATTCTCTTTGTTACTGTAGAGAAATCCAATTGATTTTTGTATGTTGATCTTGTATCCTGCCACTTTGATGAACTGCTCAACTATCTCCAGAAGTTTTCTTGCTGAGTCTTTAGGGTTTTCTAAGTATACTACAATATTATCTGCATATTACCTCCTCTTTGCCAATTTGGATACTTATTTCCTTCTCTTGTTTATTGCTATCACTAAGACTTCCAATAAAATATTGAATAGGAGAGGTGATAGTGGGCATGATTGCCTAGTTCCTGTTCTCAAGGGAATGCCTTTAATCTCTTTCCATTGAGAACAATGTTGGCTCTCAGGATTGCATATATACTTCTTTACTCTGTTGAAGAAATTATCCTCTATTCCTATTTTGTTGAGTATTTTAATCAGGAAAGGGTTTTGGATTTTATCAAAGGCCTTTTCTGCATCAACTGATAGGATCATGTGGTTCTTATTTTTGCTTTGTTAATGTGATGAATTATACTGATTGTTTTTCTTATGTTGAATGTATCTGCATTTTTAAATACTGTTTTTAAGTTTCTTCAACAAATTAACTCATTCTATATCCTATGAACACCTTGGTTACATTTGCTCTAAGATAAATTCATTTGTTATCTTGTTAGTACATGCATCAAGAAAGTATTTTCAATATCCTTTAAAGCACAACTCAAAGCCATCAATATTTCTTTTTCTTCATTATTCGTTGATGAACTTTGACATGCATATGAAGCAACTAAGAATACCATGGCTCAGAGAGAGTATCTTAGTCTATAAACTGACATCCTTCCTTCTTTTAGTACTTTACTGAGGACCTTGACAGTGGATTTGCCTAACACTTTTGATTTCTTGACTTCCATAAGTGCTGATTACAGATCTAAGTAAAATGAAATAATTCAAATCCACAATAATTTCTTCATAACTTTTTTGGGGGTGGGTGAGTGTCCAGTTATGATGATTAGTGTTTTCTTCATATTGAGATACAATCCAAACCGAGGGTTGATCTTTTTCAGTAAGTACTTCAAGTACTCTTTCTTCACTTTCTGCAAGGAAAACTGCTTGTTCTACATCTCTCTCACACATTGCCTTCAAGTTGGTCATGAGTCATAGCTGACCCTACAGTGGGTTTCCAAGTTTGTAAATTGCATAGGATGGAACTGGTCATCTTTTCCAATGGAGGGTTTAGTGGATTCAAATTGTCAAAGAAGTGTGGATCTTGGGTCATGAGAGCAACTCTCTATTAAACTGGCATGAAAGTGAAAACAGTCATACACAATATATAAATAGTCATGGTTTTGTTCTAATGGCTCATTTTTACATCAGTCTGTCCTTACATTTTCAAATAATGTTACATAATAAGGTGATGGTGGGCATCTTGTTTTGTTTTAATTTCAGCAGACTGTTCTTGTGTTTCAACAATAAGCATAATGCTAGCTTCTTAACACAGTTTGAATAATATTTAGAGTATATTAATATTTTACTATTTTCTTAGCAATCTGGTTGAATTTTGTTAAATAGCTTTTTAAATTATTAAAAAATTTGTATTTATTTACATACAAAATTCATACACATTGTGTTTGACACATTTTTGGCAATATCACATGCAAGCAAGATTCTGCTGAAGATTATCCAAAAATGAGTGGAGTAGTACATCAACAGATCTGCCAGATGTGCAAGCTGGGCTTAGAAGAGGCTGTGGTACTAGGGATATTAAAGCTAATGTTAGATGGATCTTGGCTGAAAGCAGAGAATACCAGAGGACTGTTTATCTGTGTTTCACTAACTACGTAAAGGCATTTTACTGTGTGGATCACAACACACTGTGGCTGACTCTGAGAAGCATGGGAAACCCAGAACATCTAATTGTGTTTATGTGAAACCTTTACTTGATCCAGGAGACAGTCATCAGAACAGAACAAAGAGACACTGCTTGGGAGACACTTGAAATAGGGAAGGGTGTATATCAGAGATGTATTCTGTCTCCATATTTTTTTCAATCCACATGCAGAACAGATCATCCTGAAGACTAGTCTATATGAAGAGAAATGTGGCATCAGGATTGGTGGAAGAATCATCATCAACCTGTGTCATGAAGATGACACAACCCTGCTTGCTGAAACTGAGGAGGACCTGAAGCGCTTGCTGTGGAAGATCAAAGACTACAGCCTTTAATATGAATTGCAGCTCAATATCAAGAAAACACAGATTCTCACCACTGGACCAACTGGCAGCATCATTATGGATGGTGAAGAGATTGAGACTGTTAACAGTTTAATTTACCTGGCTCCACAATCAATATTCCTGGTATCAGCAGCCAGGAAATCAAAAGACAAATAGCATTTGCAAAGTCAGCTGTCAGGGACCTCTCTAGAGAAACGACATCAGTCTGGAGACTAAGGTGCACTTATCCAGGCCAAAGTCTTTGCAATTCCTTGCTATGTGCCAGAGAGCTGGAAAATGAACAGGGATGATAGAAAGAGAATTGATGCCTTTGAGCTGTGGTGCTTGAGAAGAGTGCTGAATATTCCATGGACTGCTAGAAGAATAAACAGGTTCGCCCTGGAGAGGGTGAAACCAGGCTGCTCTTTGGAGGCAAGAATTCTGAAGCTTCAACTGACATACTTTGGACACGTTACAAGGCAGGACCGGTCCTTGGAGAGAGACACTGTGCTTAGGAGGGTAGAGGGACAGTGCAAGAGAGGAAGACCCTTGGTAAGATGGGTTGATTCAGTCACTGTGGTCATGGGGGGTAGGTGTGTCAGAGACAATGAGATTGGTGCAGGATAGAGCAACGGTTTAGGGGTCTTGTACATAGGGTCACTATGAGTCACAAGCCACAACAACAACAATTAAGCTTTAGCCTATACATATATTAAATGATGCTAGTATATTTCATCTGGCAAGTTCCCTCTGCTGACACCCACTTGGGATGAAAGGAAAGCCATACGATCTGTGAGCGTTTCTTACATTTGTGTTCCTCTCCCAGTCGTGAGAGGCCCTCCCAAGATTCAGCTGGAAGCGAGATTCACAACACAGTGCCCCTAAGCCTACAGGCGTGGCCGGACATTTCAGTATTTTACAATTCTGGCATACCCAAATGCTGGAGGACACCCATGACACCAAATGCCCAGAGACACCCATGGTGGACAGTGTTTGATGGAGCTCCCAGATTAAAAAAAGTTTGGAAGCAGGAGTGATATCCACTTCCATAATAGCTTGCCTCTGGAAACCCTATGAACCTGGAGGAAAGGATGAACGTTATACAAGTGTACAGGTGTTTCAGTAATAGGGTCATTATGAGTCACCTACGACTCGACAGCATTTAACAACAACAACAGCATAGAGAGAGATCAGTTGGCCGAGTGGACAGAAAGTGATGCTACAAAGCCAAAGGTGGGTGACTCTAATTTGCAGCCCTCAGGCCTGTTCTTAATTGTTTTTGGTCAAACATTCTTCTAGGTTGTATAGACCTGGTCAATCCATTTGCTGTACAGAAGTAACTTGTGGTTGCTGTGAAGAGGAACACTGTAACACTTATGTGTCAAATGCTATAATGGCTACCCATGGTGGACAGTGTTTGGTGAAACTCCCCGATTAAAACAAGCTTAGAAGCAGGAGTGGCATCCACTTCCAAAATAGCTTGCCTCCGGAAACTCTACCAACCTGGAAAAAGGATGAAAGTTATACAAGTGTCCAGGTCTTTCATTCATAGGGTTGCTATGAATCGTCTATGACTCGACAGCACTTAACAGAAACAACAACAACAGTATTATTTCATAAAATTGAACATTTTGGGGTTATAATTCATTTGATTTGGGCTTATCATTCTTTTTATGTGTTTTATGTTACTAAGTTTTGTTCCTCCAGTTAGGAGAGGTTATTCAGAGAAGAACAACAGGCCTGGGAAGGTGGAAGGACAGCCCAAGACAGGAAGACCCTCAACCAGGTGGACTGACACAGTGACTGCAGCAATGGGCTTGAGGATGTCAGAGATTTCGAGGATGGCACAGGATAGGACAGAGTTCAGATCTGCTGTTCATAGGGTCACTATGATTTGAACTCATCTCAAAGGACTAGGATTTGAACTCATCTCAAAGGCACCTAATAACAACAAAAACAACAGTGTTACTAAGTTATTGAATTATTTTTGTTAATAAGCGTGTGCATGTAGTTTACATTGATATTTACAAAGATGAATAGCTTTTTTTTTTTTAAACATAACTCAGTTTTATTTTGAATAGCTTGTTTTAAGGAGCCCTGACGTTGTAGTAGTTTACAGCATATGACTGCTAACCAAAAAGACAGCAGTTATAAGTCACTAGCCATTCTGGTAGAAAGACAAGCCAGTCTTTCTGTGGGCATTTCCAACCTTGATACCCCATTGGCCCTTCTGCTCTGTACCACAGGGTTGCTGTAAATCAGAATCAACTCGACGGTATAGAGTATGTTTTTATAGCACGTTACTGATGCTCTAAATTGTCAGGCTGTGGTGTTAGTACTTTGGTGGCTTTATAAATATAATTATAACTTTTTTTCTATGGAAATTTTTTTAAGGTTAAAATTTACCGGTATTGAATTTTGGAGTCAGTTCACCTCTGAAATTGTATAGACCTGATCTTTTTCTAGGGAAAAATCTCTGATAAAATTTCTTCATTTCTCCCAGGACTTTTGTCAAGCTAGAATGAATAGTCCCTCTCATGACAAATTCTGTGGTTTATATGTTCTTAGAAAATTATTTCTTTCAACCAGATAGTCAAAATTATTGGCTGAAAAGTTCATAAAAGTACAATTTACGATTCTTTCAAGTTCTTGAGCATCTATTGTTGTCATTTCTCATTTCTAATGTTCTTAATTTGTGTGCCATTCCATTTCTATTTTTAATTAATCTAGCCAACAATATCTTAGTTTCATTGGTTTTCGCAGAAAAATAATCTTTTGAATACATCTATGAATCATGGCTTGCTTTTCCATGCATACTCACTTATTAGTATCTGCTTTGATCTTTATTTCTTTTATTCTTGTCCGTTAGGTTAATTCTCATTGAGAATCACTTTATGGTGTTTTCATTAGTATATTTTCTAGATATCCCTGTAGTTTGGGTTTAATTTGTTACTTGAACCAAAGGTTAAGAGAGAATTTTCTACCCACTAAAACTTTGCAGCCCTGTGGTTTCATGTGAAGGATCCACGCTAAAAGACAGGGTAATAATGATGGGCAAGGTCCAATAGTGATTGACTTTATAAAATAATGCATGAGAAAAATTGTATGAAACACAATGTGAATGAAAAATAGTGTGATACAGAAGGTATATAAACTTGGTGAGCAAGCCAATTTAAAAACTAATGTAAAAAAAAGATTTTTTTTGAGAGGGGTTCTTCTTTTATTATTTCTTAATTTTATTCCACTGCTTTATTTTTTTTAATTTTACTATTTAATAATTCCATAGTTCTACTTTTAAGAAGCTCTGATAGTCTAATGGCAAGGGGTCACACGGCCCACCAAAAGGCACACAATTCAAATCCATAATGTTTTCTTCAGAAGAAAGATAGACAATCTTCTCTTGTGTGGTTCACAGCCTTTGAAAAATCTGCTGGAGGGTTAGCTATGAGTATGTTCCAACTCAACAGCAATGAGTTGTTTGGGTTTTGTTTTTGTTTTTTACTTATAAGAAATAATTATATTTATACTTTTGAGGAACTGACAGACACATTTAATAAGTTCTCCAAAATGACTGATTTCTAGAAATGTTCCAGGTAACTTGCCAGTATGTTTTTAAGGCAAAGAATTGTGTATTTTACATTTTCCTTCCTAAAAATAATTTTTCTTAGTTATGTTTTTATCTTGCTTTCTAGCAGTTTGCTGGATGTATAGCTCAGTAAATGGCTACTGAACAAATGGTACTTGTTTGTCTTCAATGGGTTTATTTTGCTGAAGTTAACTGGCTCTGGACAGTGTCTCTCCACACTAGCACAAATGATCTAACTAGGGATGTGTGGTAAATGAGTCAATAACAAAACTAAAGCAGGATTCAATATACAAACTATTAAAACCCTCATTTAGACATGACTGTCTTCCTCAAATATCTCCCTAAATTTTCATTATATACTTTTATTTTAAGGTTCATGTCCTAATTCATCCACAAAACTAGGACTCCTGAATTATGACTCTCCCTTTTCTGTTCTTGAGTCCGAATTGTCTATATTGAAATTGGTATGTAATATAAAGGGCCTTATGCTGTTATTCAGTTATTTTATGTATCTGTTACCTTCATAGTAAAACTAAAAACACCTTAAGTATTTAACATGCTTTTTCTAGTCTTCAATGCATCCAGTTCAATAAATGCCTGCTGTATATCAATAAAACATAGGCCAATTACAGATTTATTCTTTTGCTAGCAGAATAGTTGTCCTAGATTTATATTTCAAAATCTGTCTCAAGTAGAGTTCTCAAGCTAGTTAACCAGAAGAGCTGTGTGTGTGTGTGTGTGTCTGTCTGTCTGTGTGTGTGTGTGTAAAGAGAAGACCTCTATCTCAAGGAATTGTCTCATACTTTGTCAGGCTAAAGGTTGATCTTCTCTCAGACAGCTGCAGAGACTGATGAATCTAAGAACAATATATTAGCAGGCTGCTGGCCCATAGGCTGTGGAGGCGAACAAATTCCTACAACTAGAGGTCAAATGCAGACAAACCAGATACAGGATCTAGAACAAATGAGGGAATTTTGCCAAAACATCCTTCTATGTATGGGATGCAGGCCATACTCCCAACGAAACTTAATTTTTCTAATCCTTTTTTTTAATTGAGATTTTAATGAAAGTTTATCAAGTACTTGAACTTCCATCCAATCATTGTTGCACATTATCCTCCTGGCCCACAACAGTTTGCTTTTTTCTTTGGGAAAAAAGTTCTTTCATTGTTATTCAGTGCCCTCTCCACACACACAGTGACCAATTTATAATGCAGCTTTTATTCTGGACTCTTGTCATGTCAATTACATCTAATCATATATTCCATTTATACAGTTCTCTCCCTCATATACTTCAATGTTGTGTACATTATTTATCTCCTCTTTTCTTAGTTCCTCCCCAACCCCCATGTCAGTCCTGTTTTATAACAGTGGTATTATGCAGTATTTGTCTTTTTGTGACTGAGATATTTCACTCAGCATAATGTCCTCCAGGGCCATCCATTTTGTATTCATTTTGTGTTCATGAGCTGTTTCTCAGTGCTACATAATATTCCATTGTGTGATTTTCCATCCATGCATTTGTTGATGGGCACTTGGGTTGTTTCCAACTCTTTGCTATTGTGAACAAAGCAGCAATAAACATGGGAACGCATATATCTGCCTGGGTGCAGTTCTGGTTTCTTTAGGGTATATTCTCAGTAGTGGAACTGCTGAGTCAAATGGTATTCATTTTTCCAACTTTTTGAGAAAGTGCCATACTGCTTTCCATAGTGGTTGCACTTTTTACACTCCCACAACAGTGAATAAGAGTTCCAGTTTCTCCACAACCTTGCCAGCATTAGTTTGCTGTCTGCTGAATTTTTCTAATCTTACTGGGATGAGATGATATCTCATAGTTGTTTTGATCTGCATCTCTCTTACAGCTAGGGATTTTGAACATTTCTTCATGTGACTGTTCACCATCTGAATGTCTCCTTTGGTGAAGTGTCTGTTCATATCCTGTTCCCATTTTGTAATTGTGTTGTTTACCTTTATCTTGTGTGGTGTTCGAACAGTCTATAAATTCTAGATATTAAGTCTCTTATTAGACATGTCATTACCAAATATTCTTTCCCAGTCTGTGGCTTCCATTTTTATCCTGTTGGAGAAGTTTTTGGATGCTCAAGGGATTTGATTCTTAAAAGGTCCCATTCATCTATTTTATCCTGTCCTGGTTGTGGGTGGAAACTCTCTTTACAACTGATTGGATCATCACATCAGATCATCCACCCCAATCAATCAATTAACTAAGGGGAAGTATCATCTCTCTGCTGGTCTGCTTCTATGTAATTTACAACCTTGGAAAAGCTGCTGGAGGGTCAACTATGAGTGTGTTTTTACCGGATGGCAATGAGTTTGAGGGTTTAGTTGAGGTAGTATGCCTCATCTGAACTCATGTGATGTAAAGATGAAACATTATAGAAAGAATTTTGTCCACTCCCTTGGTATGTATCAATTTGGCTAGATCGTGATTTTCAGTAAAATGTAATTATCCTCCATTTTGTGATTTAATTATTCTATGTTTTGTAAATCATAACCTGTTTTATGTTAATGATGCAGGACAAAGTAGAGGACAATCTACAGGATTAGGTTGTATCTCAAGTCAATCTTTTCCAAGCTATGGACCAAGAAAGAAGAACCTGGAGTGGAACACAGAACCACCTAGATCTGGAAGACTGATGCCAAGACAAATGGAAATTTTCAAGGAGTTCTGGATCCACAGATGGTGGGAAAGGAGACCAGGACCTTCCTGTACATCCAGAAGAAACTTTTCCGCTTGTTCTGGCATCCTGAATTTAGAATTCTAGCTGGCTTGTTTTCAACTGTAAAAGAATAAACCTCTGTTTATTAAACCATCCATTTGTGGCACTTAAAAGTATAAAATGCCATATACCAAAGACATTTTTTTCTTGTTGCTGGATGTTTTTGAGCCAGTATCCTCTGTATAGCAGAATGAAACACTACTCAATCCTGTGCCATCTTCTCAATCTCTACTCTATCAAGGTCAGTGATTTAGTTACTGTGTTAATCCATCTTGTTCAAGGTTTTCCTCTTTTCTTCTAATGATCTATTTTTCCAAACATGACTTCTTCCAGGCACTATCTCCTCCTGATAGCATGGCCAAAGTATGTGAGACAAATCTTACCACCTTTGCTACTAACAAGCACTCTAATGGCACTTCGTCCAACACAGATGAGTTGGTCGTTTTGGTAATCTATGGCATATCCACTACTCTTTGACAACACCATAACAGAAACGCATTAACTTTCTTTAGTCTTCATTATTCATTTTTCTGATACACACCTTAACACTTATAATGAAACCTTTAGCACTTAAAAAAGATGTTCTTTGAAACAAACATGCCCAATGCAATATGTCATTTGGTTCTTGACTGCTTTTCCTATGGGTGTGGATTATGAACCCAAGTATAATGAAATTCTTGACTGCCTCTATCTTTTCCCCATTAACTGTGATGCGGCCTACTGAACCAGTTGTGGTGATATTTCTTTTCCTTATGGTTATGTATAATTTATATGGAAGATTCTAGCCTTTGAGTTTCATTAAAAGTTCTTCAAGTCTTACTCACTTTCTACAAGCAAGGTTGTGTCATTTGCACAATGCAGTTTATGAATGAGTCTTCCTCTAATCTTGATGCCAAATTCTTCTTCATATACTTCCTCTTCTTTTATTATGTGTACAGCATACAGATAGAATAAGTATGATGAAAATACTTAACTTTGATGCACACTTTGCATAATTTTACATAATGCAATATCCCCATCAACTGTTTGAAGAAATGCTTCTAGGCCCACATACAGTTTCTACATGAGCACAATTATGTACTCTGAAATTTTCATTCTTTACAGTGTTATCCATAATTTGGCTTTAAATGAGGGACATCACTGCAGATGTCTGAAAGATCATGAATGAAAGCAGAATATAACAAAAAACTGTTGACTTGTGTTTTATTGGCTACACAAAAGCAATTCTGTATGGATCATAATAAACTATAAGAATGGAAATTCCAGAATCCTCAACTGTGCTCATTTCATGCCTGTGTATAGACCAAGAATCAGCTATTTGAACAGAATAGACAAGACATGATGAAGTTAAAGAGTGTAATAGCAGCTCATGAGAACTATAACAACATGTACAAAGAGCTGGAGACAGAAAATCAAAAGGAAAAATTCACATGGCATTTCTCAAGCTGAGGGAACTGAAGAACAAAATTCAAGCCTCGAGTTGCAATATTGAAATACGCTATGGGCAAATTTTTTAATGATCCAGGATGTATCACCATAAGATGGCAAGAATACACCCAGTTACAGTACCAAAAAGAACTGGTTGACACAGAACTATTTCAGGAAGTGGCATATGATCAAGAACTAATAGTAATAAAAGAATATATTCAAGTTGCTCTGAAAGAATTGGTAAAAAAGAATTCAGGAACTGATGGAATATCAATTGACATATTTTAACAAATTAGTGCAGTCCTGGATGTGCTCACCTGGTTGTGTTAAGAAATCTGGAGTACAGTTACCTGGCAAACTGACTGGAAGAGGTCCTTATTCTCATCCCCCAAAAAGATGATTGGACAGAGTGTGGAAATTCTTGAACAGAACCACTAATTTCACATGCAAGCAAAATCTTGCTGAAGAATATTTTTTTAAAGGCTAGAACAGTACATCAACAGAGAATTGCCATATTTGAAGAGGCAGTGGCATTAGGGATATCACTGCTGATGTCAGATGGATCTTGGCAGAGTGTAACAGAAGAATGTCTATTTATGTTTTATCAACTATGCAAAGGGATTTGACTGTGTAGAAAACAACAAATTATGGCTAATACTGAGAAGAGTGGGAAGCCCAGAACATTCGATTTTGTTCATGTGAAACTTATGCCTATACCAAGAAGCAGCTGTTCATATACAGAGTAAGGAAACACTGCATGTTTCAAAATCAAGAAAAAAGTGCCTCAGTGATGCATCCTTTCTCCATAATTTTTCGATCCACATGATAAACAGATAATTCAAGAAGTTGGACTCTATGAAGAAGAATGCGGGATCAGTCAGGAAGATGCATCAATGGCTGACATAATCTTGCTCACTAAGGGCGAGTGGTATATGAAGTTCTTACTGCAGAAGTTCAAGGACTCCTGCCTTCACTATGTATTGCAACTTTTGTTTTGTTTTTAATTTATTATTAATTTCAATGAAAATTTACAGAGACTTTGGATTTCCATTCATTGATTGTTGCACTTTTCTACCCTCCCACCACTCCCCCTCTCCCCCAGTACACTACCATCTTGGAAAAGTAAAAGAAAAATTCTTTCATTGTTTTACAATCCCTCCCCCCAGATCCACTCCACTATGCAGCCTTCGCTCTGGGCTCCTGTCATGACAAAAATATCTAATCACATATCCCTTTTAAACCGTTTTCTCCCTCATCTATGTCAATGCAGTATACATTATTGAACCCTTCTTTCTCAGTCTCCCCCAACCCCAATGTCATTCCCGTTTTACAACAGTATTTACATGCAGTATTTGTCCTTTTGTGACTGAGATACTTCACTCAGCATAATGTCCACCAGGGTCACCCATTTTGAATAATATTATATGAGTTCCTTGTTTTTCAATGCAGCATAGTATTCCATTGTGTGAATATACCACAGCTTCTCTACCCATTCGTTTGTTGATGGGCATTTAGGTTGTTTCCAACTCCTTGCTACTGTGAACAAAGCCACAATAAACATGCCTGTATATATTTATGCTTGGATGTCAGTTATGGTCTCTTTGGGGTATATTCCCAGTAGCAGAATTGCTGGGTCAAACGGTATCTCTATTTGCAACTTTTTGAGAAAGCGCCATACCGCCTTCCACAGTGGTTGCACCATTTTACACTTCCACCAACAGTGAATAAGGGTTCCAGTTTCTCCACAACCCCGCCAGCCATTTGTTGCTTGCTGTTCTGTTAAATTTTGCTATTCTTACTGGGGTGTGATGATATATCATAGTTGTTTTGTACTGCATCTTAACATCAAGAAAACAAAAATCCTTTGGACCAATAAGTAGCATCATGATAAATGTGGAAAGGATTGAAGTTGTTAATAATTTCATCTTGCTTGGATTCACCAGCAGTCAGGAAATCAAAAGATGCCATCAAAGATCTCTCCAGAATGTTAAAGAACAGTATCAGTCTAAAGACTAAGATGTGCCTAATCCAAGCCAACATTACTAAATATACCATGGACTGCCAAGAATATAAACAGGTCTGGCCTTAAGAAGTGAAACTAGGGTGGTCTGTGGAAGTAAGGATGGTAAAACTCTGTCTCACATACTTTGGGCATGTTGTCAGAAGGGGCCAGTCCTTTGGAGAAGGACATCATACTTACAAAGGCAGAGTGTTAGTGCAAGAGAGCAAGATCCTTGACAAGATGGATTGACACAGTGACTGTGGCAATGGGGTCAGGTGTTCTGGAGATGGTGAAGTTGGCTCATAATAAGGCAAAGTTCAGGGCTATTGTTCACAGGGTCATTGTGTCATAGTTGACTCAGCAGCACATAACAACAAAGTGCATTTACATTATTGTATTGTACAGATTTGGACCGAAGGAAATGATATTTCCTTCTGCCTCTCTCACCTGTTTCATTACCTAAGAATATTCCCTGAAGTCATCTTTGCCTCCAAGGAGCACTCTGACTATATCTGACATATCTGTTTGTTCTTTCAGTAGTCCTTGGAATATGCTAACACCATAACTCAAAAGCATCAATTCTTCCATTAGTCATTCTTATTCATTGTCCAACTCTCAGAGCTCCTTTGAGGCAAAGATGAAAAAGCCTTGTCTCACATACTTTGATATGTTGCTTGGAGTACTTATTTCTTGGAGAGGAAGATGAATCTTGGAAATGATGATGGCCAGAAAATGAGACCAGGTAGACTGACACAATGACTGCAACAATGGGTTTGAGTGTGTCAGTGATGATGAGTATGGCACAGGAGATAGGACAGGATTCTGGTCTGCAGTTCATACAGTCACTATGAGTCGTACTTGACTCAATGGCACCTAACAACAGCAACAGCCCCTGGATGTGATACCTTTTGTTGTTCCTCCTTCTTCTTAATGTAACATCCTGAATCTTGACAGGACTGGTTTTGTTACCCACATCAAAGAACACATAAGAAAGATGTGTGGGCACTTCAGTTTAGCACATTGATGTGTGAGGAAAACCTTAATACTGTAACTTTGTATAAATTTCCAAAGGAATTGGGCAGGGTTGCAGTTCAGACTGCCCTTTCTTTACCTTTCTGTCTTTTTAGGCAATGTGCTAAATAAACTACTTTTGTTGGCTTTCCCCAACTGTAGTAGTTACTGGATTTTTTCCAACTCAGAGCCCCTGTAGGGCAGAGAAGAACTGCGCTGCATTGTTTCCAGGGCTCCTAGTCTTCACCGAAAAAGACCAACATGCTTTTCCTACACACTGGCTGATGGGGAACCACCAATCTTATCTTTAGTAGTGTTTTAACTACTGTGCTACCAGTATCTTTTTTCTGCAGTAGAAGCCCAAGCACTGCTGGTATGACTCAAGTGATCATTTTATGTATGAAGGTTGACTGGCTTTTTGTTTTAACTCTACCCAAGAACATCCTCCTAATGATGGCATTATTGCTAGACTTACTGACATCTGAATGTAGCATGTGTGTATATATATGTATGTATGTATGTATCTCTATATCTATCTATCTATCTATCTATCTATCTATCTATCTATCTATCTATCTATCTATCTATCTCTATATATCTCCTCCATAGTGGTCATTGGTTTTAGTCATCTTGGCCACACACCTCAAGTTAGAGGCATGTTCTTCTTGACATTTCAATCCCTTTCCATTGTCACAAAGTGTGCCTGATTTAGGAAAGTACCTCTAGCATTTGTTGTTTTCACTAAAAGTGAAGTCTCTGATTGATATTTTTAGTCCACTTGGCTACTTGAATTGCCTTATCAATCTTATCATGCCAAACCTGCTGGCACTTAAGACAAAATTTAGCTTACTTTATAGCGTTTGAATCCATCAGCAGCTCTAAGAGAGAAAAAATGAGAAGTCTTCACATGTGTAATTTATAGCTTCCCCAAACCCACTAGATGGTCAGCTATGTGTTATTTCCAACTCAACGGTAATGAGTTTTGAGTTTATGCCTCATAACAGTAGAAATAGGATAGGTTCAACGTTTCTTACTGTTTAGTAAGATAATCTATTAAAGTATGAAGTTCAACTGCTGCTCCTCCAGAGAAAGATAGGCAATTTCGTTTCAAGCAATTTACTGCCTCTGAAAACCTACTGGAAGGTCAGCTATGTCAGTTCTTACTTGATGGTATATAACAATAACAACAACAAAGGACATAAATGGCTCTTAAGACCATAAAATTAGTACTTAGGACTTCTTTGTAAATTTTCCTCTCCAAGATTTATTGAAATCACTTTGATGTGAATGTCTCAGTAAGTGCTTCTTTTACTGGACCATGTGTTTACTATAAATTGTTGGAAGATTAAATAACTATCCTCTGTTGTGGAGATCTAAAACAAAACATTAGTCTTGCTTTTATTTTGTTTTAAATATCATCTATTCTTTTATTTTATAAGTAAGGAAACAGATGCATTGACTTATATCATGGTTACTCAGATACTAGATAAAGAGTTGAGCTGCTAATCCAAAGGCAGCTAGTTCAAACCCACTAGCTGCAATGGGGCAGAAAGATAGGCAATCTCCTCCTGTGCTATTTACAGCTTCTAAAAACCCATCAGAGAGTCAACTATGAGTGGGTTCCAACTATGAGTTTAAGTTTCAAGCTTCAGATAGTTCATGGCAGAAATGGACTTAAATCTATGTATTCAAAACCCCACAGAAGAGTTTTGCAATCTCATTTCCACATAATATTGGCTCATTAACTGCTGAAATAATACCAATGTCTCTTTAAAACAAGTATTTTATATTCCATTAATAAACCTCTTATAGAATCTGTCTCCTATATTCAGTAACAGAACTTAAATGTCTAAAACGAATTTAATCCTAAATACTATTATCCCCAAATGAGCCTATGCCTTATTTTCATGAGATATATCCACTACCTTGTTCAATCAATAACTAATTGTTAACTTTATATAGCAGCATTTTTTTCCTAAGACCTAGATACAATTGTATTTATTCCATGTCTTCTAGCAGCTGCCTACTCAACTAGGGGAAAAAAGATATGAAATTTCAGCAAATGTAATTAAATAGTAACTGCATGATGCTAATCATTGGCGTTTCAAGGGAAATGAAAATCATTAGAAGTCAGCAGTCAGGGGATGTCTCCAGATAAGATTTCTCAAAGGCAAGAGTGTCTTTACTAAGCAGGTAGGCAACAAGATAGGAGGTTTTGTCCAGTCCTGAGAACCTAGAGACCAGAAGAAGCAATAAGAAAAGGAAAGACACCTAGGGCAGTGAGAGTTAATCTATAATAGCTGAAAGCAGGGAATACCATAGGAATGTCTATCTGTGTTTCATTGACTATGCAAAGGCGTTTGACTCTGAGGATCATAACAAACTGTGGCTGACTCTGAGAAGAATGGGAATACCAGAACACTTGATCGTGCTAATGAGAAACCTATACTTGGACCAAGAGGCAGTGGTCAGAACAGAGCAAGGAAACACTGCATGGTTAAAAATTGGGAAGGGCGTGTGCCAGGGATGTGTCCTGTCTCCATACCTTTTCAACCTGTATGCAGAACAATTATCCAGGAGGCTGGGCTCTTTGAGCAGAAATGTGGGGTCAAGATCGGTGGAAGATCTATCAACAATCTGCGTTATGCAGATGACACAACCCTGCTTGCTAAAACTGAGGAGGACCTGGAGCGCTTTCTGCAGAGGGTCAAGGACTGCAGCCTCCAATATAGATTGAGGCTCAATGTCAAGAAGACAAAGATTCTCACCACTGGTCCAATTGGCAGCATCAGGATGGATGGTGAAGAGATTGAGATTGTACACAGTTTTAGTTTGCTTGGCTCCACAGTCAACACTTTTGGGACCAGTAGCCAGGAAATTAAAAGACGTATTGAGATGGGAAAGTCTGCTGTTAGGGACCTC
>NW_006399988.1:1601081-1621323 GCF_000299155.1 Elephantulus edwardii
ACCATGGACTGCTAGGAAAGCAAACAGATTCATCCTGGAAAGGGTCAAACCGGGTGGCTCTTTGGAGGCAAGAATTCTGAGGCTCCATCTAACATACTTTTGCCATGTTGTAAGGAGGGACCAGTCCTTGGACAGGGACATCATGCTTGGTAGGGTGGAGGGGCAGCACAGGAGGGGAAGGCCCTCTGTGAGGTGGATTGATTCAGTGACTGGGGTAATTGAGATGGGAGATGGTGTGATTGTCACAGGAGAGAAGAGTTTAGGGATGTTGAATATAGGGTCGCTATGAGTCGCAAGCGACTCCACGGCACATAACAACAACAAAAGTAAATAAATGGAAGAAGATAGCAGCCATATAGGTGATACAAAGAAAAAAGCAACAGGTAAAGGCGAAGAAAGAAAATAGATGGAAAAAACCCGAGGGGAAAATGATGAAAATTAATCACCTAATTAGTGAGTGTGAATGCTGGTTGATAGTTTCCAGAGGCAACAATTCTAGTCCAATTACCTGTCCAAAAATTTTGGCTTATTGACCAAAGGAAACTTGGGAGTAATCTCCCTGCAAAATACATAAATATTTTTCCTAAACCTTCATTTTTTTATTTCTCTTATTTGAAAGAATAGGAAAAATGGGGTTATTACTTTTGACCATGAATATAATTTTAGATTCCTCATTCTAAACTTCTTTGCCATTAACATACATATGACAGGGTATTTATCCTGTCACTCTGGAATGTGCCTGACCTCTTTGGAGTCAAAATAGAACTTAGTGATGTTGCATGAATAGGAAATAAGTAACACTAAGGATGAATGAGAGAATTTTCCTAAGTGGGGGAAAAAGGAGAACAAAATAGAAGGGATAACATCTCTCTTTACAACCTTCCTTTTCTATGTTTTACTCTTCATATCTTTCTTTTCCATATCTCCCTTTTCACATTTTGATAGATTTAATCCCTTCTCTTTATGATAGCTACTATTGTTCAAAGCAGTTCACTCAAACCAATCAAATGCTATCAAGAACTTTTTTTGCACTTGCTTCCTGAGAAAAGGGGAGGAATGAAGCCCATACACTGGGACACAACAGCTCCCTCTGAAGCCTTGCTCTTGACTGCCAACTCCTCACAAGTTCTCCTCCCTGAGCTCCCAGTTAGGAACTGGGGTATCTGGTTTTACCTTTACGGTATTTATTTAAAACATTTCACAAACATTTATAAAATGGCTCCAAAGCCCAAGGGCTATGTGATGTATAATGAGAATGACTGAAAAAATCAATTTCAAGGGGATTTTCTCCAAGCAAAATCAGTTCACAGATATTACTAATATCTGTGAATAAGATATTCATACTACCCCCACCCCCAACTGCCTTCTCCACACCTGTGAACTGTAGAGAGCCACCTCTGGCTTCCCTGGAGAAAAAGTGGCCTAAGTCTTGCCATCCTAGTTGTTATGGTAATTAATATTAATGAACTTTGGGAATTACTGATTTTGGTAACCTGTTTGGCCCAGAACTTATGGTGGGTTCGGTATCCTCCTTATTAAAGCAACTAACCTGTTGTTTGGTGCCATTTGAGTTGTCTCATAGTGACTCTATGAACAATTTATTTGACCGTGCCCTATCTTGTGCCATTCTCATCATGCTTGTTATACTAGAGCCCATTGCTACATTGTGTCAGCCCACTGTTGAGGGTCTTCCTCTCTTTCTCTGATCTATGCCCACCATGATGTCTTTTTCCAAGGACTGGCCCCTCTTAACATTTCCAAAGTATGTGAGATGAAGTTCCCAAGGAGCACCCTGGTTGCATTTTCTCCAAGGCATATTTCTTATTCTTTTGGAAGTTCATGGGATATTGAATATTCTTCTCCAACACCACAACTCAAAGGCATTCTTCTTTGGTCATATAAATTTAGTGTCCAGATTTCAGATGCACAGGAAGTAAATGAAAATATTTTGGCTTGGATCAAGTGCACCTTAGTCTTTATACTGACTTCATTGCTCCTTAACACTTTGGAAAGCTTGTTGACAACAGATAACTCCCATGAAATTTTTAAATTCCTGATTGGTGGTACCAGAGATGTTGATTGTGGATGGAAGCAAGATAAAATCATTGACAACTTCAGTCTTTTCTCTATCTATCATGACACTGCCTATTGGCCATTGGTGAAGATTTTGGTTTTCCTGATATTGAGATGCAATTCATATTGAAGGCTATAGCCTTTGCTCTTCTGCAACAAGTGTTTCATGTCCTCAACAAGCAAAGTTGTGTCATCTGCGTAATGCATGTTGTTGATGATTCTTCCTCTGATTTTGATGCCACATTCTTCTTGACAAAGTCCAGACTCTTGAATGATTTTCTTAGCATACAGACTGAACAGGAATGGAGAACGTATACAGTCCTGATACACTCCCTTCTTGATTTTAAACCATGCAATGTTCCCTTTCTCTGTCAGACAACAGCTTCTTGGTGTACATACAGCTTTCACAATGAACACAATAACTGCAGCTTCATATCAAAAGGCTACCAGAGTTCCCTAACATAAGTCCTTAAATGGGTGACCAATGCCTGTAGGTGAATTTCCATAGTGTTCTTCTGTCAGAATAGGAAATTGCTAGGGAAGCAAGGGCTGATAAAATAAAAAGGCTTTATATTATAAACATGTTACTATTCAGTCTCTCCTTTTTGGGTTAGTCTAGTTTTACAGGTTTATCTGATACTTTGACATGGTTGAAATGAAAGGCAAACTGGCTTAAGTTACCCAGCTATGGGAAGCAATCATACTGGTAAGTAAACGATCAGGTCCATTCATCAAAAGAATCATCTCCACTCTGATGTTCTGAGTCAGACAAGATCCTATAAAAGCTGGGAGACACTGTAGAGAGTGGGAGATACTGAGCACTGTCCTAACTTCAGGCCAAGGTTTTTCGAAGAGAACATTCAGCCAGGTGTCTCCTTGACAGGAAAGGAGCTAGAGAGAATCAGAAATCAGACATATAAAAGAATCTAGTTTTCAGAATATGAGGTGAATTTTTTCACTCTCTTAAATGCCCATGTAAGAATTCATTTAAAGAAATAAAGTAGGGAGAATGCCTTGGATAAAATGTTTTATTTTCCTTTGCAAATTATGTGGAACAGGCAGATTTAATTGTAGATAGCCGTTGAAGTGACCTCTAAAAGCAAACACTCCAGTGAAACTGTTACGTAAACCATAAAGACTAGCCTTTCCAGCTGTGACCCTCGCAGGCTATGTGGTGGCTCCCAGCACCTATAAACAGCAAGGCATTCTGAGCAGGAAGGGGACAGACATGAACAGTATCTCCTATTTTACATTAATGATGGGTGAATTTTATGAATAAAGATTTTTTTTAAAAAAATTCAAACTTATTAAAAATGTCTAGGTCACTTCAGTATCAGTTTCAGCAGTCCACACATTCATTGCCTGTAACATGAGGTTTGTGAAGGGGAAAAAACCCATTTTATTCTCATAAACTTGATAGGAAGTAAAACAGCCTTGCTGTTTCAAATCTAAATGCTAGGAACTAAACTCAATCAAAACTGCAGGGAACAGACTGAAAAGTCTCTAATATAATATGGACTAATGTGCTATTAGCTTCTACAATAGCAATGGAATTAGCTTCCAGGAGCCTTGTCATTAGACCTTGTTCTTTAGAGACATCAGCTCTATGTCCATAAGGTTCACAGCCAAAAAGTTATTTCATCTCAAGTAAAATAAAACTTTTTATATTTTAAAGAAAACTTTTTAGAAGTCCATTTTGAAATGGTTTTAACTTCAACTGACATCAGTTAACTTCATTTCTTTTTTGATGCTGGCTACATTTTTAATCAACCAATGTTGAGTTACTTACTTATAAACCAAAGTTTTACCTCAAAAGGGCATGTATTTGAGGTGTTGCATACTAAAAAAAAAAAGCATATTTATAGGAGGCTGATTTTTAATTCATATATATATATAAATTAAGGTTCTTTTAAAAAATCCTCAAATTGTATGTATTTTGTTGTTATAATGCACAACAAAACACACATTAATTCAACAATTTCTACAAATACTATTTAGCGGCATTTGTTACATTCAAACTGTGCAATCATTCTATTGGGCCCTTTTCTAAGGTTTTGCTCCTTACTAACATAAATTCATTGCTCCTAAGGTTCTTATCAGTTCAGCAGTTCTTCTCTTTACATTCTCCAATTCCAGCGGTCCACATGTTTCCCTTTGCTTTGTCTTCTTGAGATGCCCTTTAAAATCTGTTCAGTTCTTTTAATTTAGTATTTCTTCCCTTTGTTTTGGCTTCTGGATGCTCTAGTGCAATTTTCAGAAGCTCTTCTGACATCCATTTCGGCCTTTTCTTTCTCCTCTTTCTAATAAAGACCTTTTGTTTTCTTCATGGATGATATCTTTGATGTCATCCCACAATTTATCTGGTCTTTGATCACTGGTGTTCAATGCTTCAAGACTATTCTTAAGATGATTTTGAAATTCAAGTGCAATAGATTGGCGATCGTATTTTGGTTCTCGTGTACTTGTTTTAGTTTTCTTCAGCCTCAATTTGAACTTGTATATGAATAATTGATGGCCTGTTCCATAGACCACCCATGGCCTAATTTTAACTGCTGATATTAAGCTTCTCCAGCAATTCCTTCCACAGAGGTAGTCAATCTGGTTTCTATGCAGTACATCAGGTGAGGTCCATGTGTAAAGACACCATTTGTGGTTATTTTTAAAAGGGATGTACAATGAATAAATCACTGAACATACAAAATTCAATCATTCTATTTCCAGTCACATTTCTGTCTCCAAGTCCATACTTTCCAACTACCATTCCTTCTTCATTGTTTCCAACTTTTGCATTGCAGTTCACCAGATATGATTAATGCATCTGGACTGCATATTGGGTCAATTTCAGACTGTAAGATTTGGTAAAAACTTTTCATTCCATCCTCTTTGGCTTTACCAAAGGAGTGTATATTTGAACCACAGTTGTTATTAATAAGTCCTCCTTGTATGTTTATCTTGTCATGTGCTATTGAGTCACCTGTGACTCATAGTGACATACAATAGCTCCAAACCCTGCCCTATCCTGAGCCAGTCTCACTGGCTCTGACACACCTCCCACCATTACTTCAGGTTCTGTGTCAAACATCTCATCCAGGGTCTTCCTCTCCTGCACTGTCCCTTCACCCTTCCAAGTATGATGTCTTTCTCCAACGTCTGGTCCCTCCTGACCAAGTGTCCAAAATATGTGAGACAGCTTCAAAATCCTTGCCTCCAAAGAGCAACTTGGTTTCACCATCTCTAAACTGACCTGGTTGTTCTCTTGCCAGTCCAATACTCTTCTCCAGCACCATAACTCAAAGACATCAATTCTTCTTCTGTCACCCTTAGTCTTTGATGCATAGCAGGTATTGAGAAGACCGGGGCATAGATCAGGTACACCTTAAGAGGTCCCTAACAGCAAACTTCCCCAACGTAATTACTCTTTTGAATCCCTGCTAGTGCCAAGAGTGATGATTGTGGAGCTGAGCAAGCTGAAATTGTTAACTACCTCAATCACTTCTCCATTTATCATGATGCTGCCAATTAGCCCAGTGGTAAGAATCTTTATCTTCTTGATGGTGAGAGCTTCAATCCATATTGAAGACTTGACTTCCTGCAGCAAACCCTTCACGTCCTCATTTTCAGAAAGAAAGGAGATTTTATCTGCATATTGTAGGTACAACACTGTACATCAGGATAGAACCTGAAATTGACTTTTTTTTACCATAAATGCAACACCATTCTTCTGTTTTTAATTTTCAGCATAGTGTATCATGTGATTATTTGATTCAAAATGACCAAAGCTAGTCCATCGCATCTCAATAATGACCAGAACGTTGATGTTCATGTTTCATCTAATTTTTCACAACTTCCTGTTTTCCAATATTCATGCTTTATACATTCCATGTTCCAATTATTAAAAGATAGTTGCCACTATTTTTCCTCATTTTGACTGACTTCCAATCTGGGCCCTATGTCTAATACTGTAACTATTTGTGTTCCTCTACTGTATATAAGGTTTAAGCCATAAGTCACAATTAAAAGATGCTATGGCCAGTATGTCGAATGATCCAGGAAGCATCAAAAGAAGATTGATGGAATATACAAAGTCACTGTAACAAAAAGAACTGATTAACATTGAAAAATTTCAGGAAGTACCATATGAGTAGGAGCCAATGGTAATGAAGGAAGAAACTGAAGCTGCACTGAAGGCATTGGCAAAAAATTGAGCCTCAGGAATCGATGGGATACCAATAAACATATTTCAATATTTCTATTGTTGTTATGTGCCATCGAGTCACCTGTGACTCCTAGCAACCCAATGTACAACAGCTCTGAACCTTGCCCTATCCTGAGCCAGTCTCACTGACTCTGACACACCTACAACCATTATCCCAGGTACTGTGTCAATCCATCTCATCCAGTATCTTCCTCTCCTGTACTATCCCTCCACCCTTCCAAGTGAGATGCACTCACCAGTATATGCCAGGAAATTTGGAGGGCAGCTGTCTGGCCAACTGATTGGAAAAGATCCATATTTGTCTCTTATTCCCAAGAAGGGTGATCCAAAAGAATGTGGAAATTATTAAGCAATATCAATATCACATGTAAACAAAATACTATTAAAGATCATAAAAAAAGGGAACCAAATTGGACAGCACAGAACACCACCACCAATAAGGTTGCTATTGAACCATTCTAGGTGTTGTTATCAATTTGATGCCATTTAATAGTACTTAAAAGAGCACTAGTGGTCTAGTGTTAAGTAGCCATACTGCCAACCAAAAGGCACTTGGCTCAAAATCCACCAGCTGCTTGGAGGGAGAAGGATGAACAATTTCCTTCCACCTGATTTATGGCCTCTGAAAACTGCTGGAGGGTCAGCTATAAGTTAGTTCTGACTCAATGGCACATAACAACCAAAAGAGAATAATGTTTAAGGTCAATCTTTCTAATTACTTAAGTTAAACTACTGTTTGATTTTAAAATGCTAAGTTCTTTACTTAAAAAAAAAATCTAAAATATCCATTTTGAATAGAGACTTCACCAATGTTTATTATATTTTTAATATGATTTTTCCCTTTGCTTATTATATTTTACAATAAGCTTTATTTGTAACATTCAAAATCTGGCTTACAAATACCATGAGGCCCGAGTGGAGCCTTCAGAGGAGAGAGCCGTGTTTCCTTTGTGTGTGGGAGTTAATAGGATTAAGGTAGAAGAATAAAATCCTGAGCTGGTTAAGATGGATGTATCACATTTCAGAGTTCCTGTTTTATAAGCAGTACATTCCACATTTCACAAAGTAAAACACACTGGTGAGTTAAGTGGTTCTTGAGGAATACATTGATTTCAGAAACTTTAAAGGGAACATGTATCCTTTTCCTCTTGGGCCACAAAGCTCTTTGTGTTCTCAGCTTGCCTGATTTTAGACTCACTTCTATTTGATAATCAAGTATGGATTTTTGTATTAAAAATTATTTTATATGAATTATAGTTCTAAACACTCACAGCAGTGCAATTTACAGCTAAATGAGGCAATTCTGATCTAAAAAACCAAAGATCACGTAATAGAATTTGGGTTATGCTGCTTTCTGCTATCAATGTGGTTATTATCAAGTGTAATCTGTGGTTGGAAATGTTTGGCATTCCTGTCTTGCAGTAGCCCGATTGTTTAGAATAGATTTTTTACATAGGAGTTCAAGCATCTGTTTTAGACTGGCTTTCTGTGAGAATTTGAGCATACAGTCTCTAAACATAAACAGCTGTCCCATATTACAGGGCAATGGTTTCTTATATTAGGGTGACCAACAAATACAAACGGTCATGTTTAAAATTAAGAATAAAAGAATTAGACTAAGTATAGTAAGCAAAATGGATCCTACTCTACAAAATGCAAAGTAACATTGCCAATTAAGTGTTGGGCTGGAAGAACATTTAAGCACTATCCTAAGAAAGACTCACTAGCAATTTATAACACCAATCTCACCATAAACATCATCACACTTCAGTTTCATTGTACTCTCCCTTTATTTTCAGAATCTCTATTACAAGAGTCAAGTTCGTTTGAAGCAAAAAATACTAGTTAAATGAAAGTTACGTATAAACAAGAAAGCAATCTCACATCAAATTTCTGAAAGGGAATGAAAGAAACTATTAAAATAAGCTGTGACACTGTTACTAGGAAGAGTTGTTTGGTAAAATTTCTTGGGTTTTCTTCCACATCCTGGTTTGCTTTAAATATGCTGTCAGAACACAGTTTATTGCTGTTAAGGTTCATATATGTAAAGTCACAATTGTTCTCCAGAAATTTTCAAGACATTCCAAATGTGTTTTTATCCTCTCTTTTCTCTGGACTCTGCTCATCACAAGCCATGGTTCTAAAGCAGTTGAAAGTTAAAATTAGAAACTGAAAAATTACTCAAATGTGGAATAGTGAAGGATTCAAAAAAGGAAAGTTTCATAAAATATTGCTTTACTAAAAGTAATTTTAGTACTGTACAAAGCTCCAGAGATCATCTTGAATTTCTACAAAATAGATCAAATAAAAGTCACATGTCATACTAATGGTTCTTTGTTTTGTTTCATTCACTTAAAAAAATATCCTCTGCAAAGACTAATCAGACTTTTTGTGGCAATCTACGGTGAAACTAAGTAACTGAATATTACTGTATGTGAAATGCAGCAAAGTAAAAATTCTCCCCTTGGGGCAAAAATGTATAAAACATTAGCATTTTTCAAGTATTTTATAAATTACATTGTTTTATTAAACACATAATATTTAGAAGTCTCTTCTATTACTGACAACATTTTTCTTAATGGTCTTTTATTGTTTAAATGACTCCTTAAATGTGCATTTACATTACATAAATAACACCTTAATTAATATAAACAGACCCAGATGTAAACATTTTAGAAATGTCAGTTTAAAACGTTCCAATCTAAATAAAGTCTCTTTATGAATGGCCCAGCAAAAGCAATTTTTAAAGAATTTTTTTTATTGAAATAAAATTTTTCTTTTATAATGGTTTACTTACAAAGTAACATTTTTGTTTTTCCCCACTGGATCTTTCTCATTTCCTTTACTCACCCCTCCCTCAACCCATCAAATTGTAGGACCCTATGATTACACTCCCGCCCATCCTCACCTCCCTTGGATCCTCAAACACATTTTACTAGTTATCTTCCTATTTCTACAGTAATGGTCTTATACAGTGTTTGTCCTTGTGGGAATGAGTTAGTTCACTTGGTATAATGCTCTCCAGTCCCTCCCAAGCTAGGTAGTGATTTTCAAAATCATTGCTCCTAAATGCTGTGTAGTATTTCATTGTGTGAATGTACCATAATTTCTCAATCCAATCAATTCTGGTTGGACATTTGAGCTGTTTCCATGTTCTTGCTATGGTGAATAACGCTGCTCTCAACACTGGAGTACAAATCTCTGTTTTGCCTCAGTTCTC
Source organism: Elephantulus edwardii (assembly GCF_000299155.1). NCBI lineage: Eukaryota > Metazoa > Chordata > Mammalia > Macroscelidea > Macroscelididae > Elephantulus > Elephantulus edwardii. The sequence continues at coordinate 1,610,591 of NW_006399988.1, forward strand.
ATTTTCTCAGGATATATTCCAAGCAGTGGAATAACTGGGTCATATGAAATTTGTGTTCAGCTTTTTGAGGAAACACCAAACTGCCTTTTAGGATGCTTATACCATTTTATAATGCCACCAACCATGTATAAGAGTTCTTATCTCTACACATCCTCGCCAACATTTATCACTTACCATTCTGTTAAACTTTGCCACTGCTACGGGCGGGGTAAGAGGATATCTCATTGTGGTTTTGATGTACATCTCTCTGATTGCTAGTGATTTTGAGCTCTTCTTTACGTATCTGTTGGCCATCTGAATATCCTCCCCTATGAAAAGTCCTTCCATATCTTTTGCCCATTTTGTAAATTACGTTATCAGTCTTTTTCTTGTGGAGGCACTGTAGAATACTGTAAACTTTCGTTATGACACCTTTGTCTGAAATGGTATTGCCAAATGTTTGTTCCTAGACAGTTGGTTTTCTTTTCACCCTGTTGAGAAAAGTTTTTGATGAGTACAGAGACTTAATCTTTAGAAGGTCCCATTCATCAATTTTATTCCCTTCAGATTGTACATTTCTGTCTGTAGTTGGAAATCTCTTTCTACTGTACACTAAGCCGTGTAAGCTTGATCCAAGTTTGTCTCTTACGAACTTTATGGTTTGGCCTTTACTGATTAAACTTTTACTCTGATCTACCTTGAGTTGATTTTTGTGTAGCCAGCAAAACAATATTTAACTCATTATTTTGCTCAAAACCTCACACTGATTCATGGTACAATCCAAAGGATACCAAAATAGTCACTGAAGACTGCCTGTTATTCATATAATAAATAGCCAGTGTATGGGTGGTTTTTTAAATCTACTTAAGGTCAAGCAATTTTTTTTAAAGAGCTTTCTATTATTTGATATCCAGTTCATGTAATTGCTCTGCTAATTGTCATTTGTTTCCTCATCTGAATTACAAGTTTTCTGGAGATTAAAACAGAATTTTTTTTTTCTGTAGTCTTCAGTATGAAGCTCAACATCAAGAAGATAAAGATTCTCACCACTACCCCAATTGGCAGCACCATGATATATGGAGAAGCAACTGAGGTGGTTAACAATTTCAGCTTGCTCAGTTCTACAATCATCATTCTTGACACCAGTCAGTAGTCAGGAAATCAAAAGACAAATTGCACTGGGAAATCTGCTCTCAGGGATATTTCCAGAGTACTGAAAAGCAACAATGTCAGTCTACAGACTAAGGCATACCTGAACCAGGCCATAGTCTTTGCAATTACTTTTTTTTTTTTAATTTCAACCTTTATCCAAAAATGTAAAAAGGGATAAAAATGTTTTAATCCTGAGCTTCAACTATTGACTTCTAATCCTCAAGAGAAGGTTGGGGGAGAGGGTCAGGACAGAAGTTCAGTGTTCCTCCTACCCCTAGAGAAAAGGAAAAGTCCCAGACACTATTAACTGGGTCTAGAACAGCACCCTAAGGAAAATGGGCCCCCTTTTCTCCTAGCACCAGTTTTGGCACTCCCTCCACCCTGTCCTTGTCCCCAAAACTCCTCTTCAACGGAGAATAAACGCTTCAAATTCTTGAGACGGTCCAGGAATGTGGTACATGGCACAGGTCACAGGCTGCTCTCTGGCCACGGCTAGTGCCTGGCCCGGTGCTTCTTGGCAGGTAGGACAGAGCACAACTCAGCTTCTTCCTCCTCCTCCCCCTCCTCCTCACTGTCTTCCTCGTCACTTTCCTCCTCTTCAGAAATGTCATTGCTTATAGTAACAATCTGGTGCCGCCCAGTAATCCTCACAGGCCCGGAACCTGACTTCAGGCGAAAGGTTACCGGAGGCTGGAGCTGGAAGTCATTTAGGCTGAGCATGGGTTGGCAGGACAACCTGAGGTTGGCCACAGGGACTGCAATCTCCTGATGGTCGTGGTTCCGGGCCATGACTTCCACCACATTACACTCATCCTTGGCCCCTTCGGTAAGGCAGAGCATGCACGTGCTCAGCATCATCCTCTTCCTCTACTTTGAAGGTGAAAGAGCGGGTACCGCCAGAGAGCTCACAACCGAAGAAAAAACTGTCTATGGTGACTGGAACCGGGACACGCAGACTCCTGACACCTCCCACCCGGGATCGGCTCTGCTTGCTCAGGAACGCTAGAGCCGCGGTGGTGCCGGCGGCCATGCTGCCTGCAATTACTTTTTATGCTTCAAAGAGTTGGATAATGACTAAGGATGACAGAAGAAGATTAGATGCCTTTGATTTGTGGTGCTGGAGAAGAGTCTTGAACATACCATGGACCACCAAGAAAACAAATTGATCTGTCCTGGAGAGAGTTAAACCACGTTTCTCTTTAGAGGCAAGGATTTTGAAGTTCAGCCTCACATACTATGGGCACATGGCCAGGATGGAGTGGTCTTAGGAGAAGAACATCATGCTAAGAAGGGTGAAGAGAAAATGCAGGAGAAGATGACTCTAGATGAGATGGATTAATTTAGTAACTGGGACAATGAGGGTAGGTGTGTTGGACTCGGTGAGATGGGCTGATGTATACAGGGTCACTATGAGTCACTGGTGATTTGACGGCACCTAACAACAACAACATAGGTGGCCTAGTGGATAGGAAGTCAAACTGTCAACCCAAAGACAGTTAGTTCAAATCCACAAGCTGCTATTCTATGGGAGAAAGATGTGCAATCTCCTCCCATGTCAGTGAGTTTTACAGCCTCTGAAAACTCCCTGGAAGGAAGAGTTGGCTATGAGTTGGCTCCAACTTGATGGCATGTATTAACACACCTCCAATATTTAGTGCAAAGTAGTATAAAAATTGCTCAAAGAAGAATTGATGAATAGTGGTGACATGAAGCTAGACTCAATTATTTCAGTGTATCTCAAGTCATCCAAATCATTCCATGTGCCAACTTTCTAGCTGTTTGTCTCCTCTTCTGGTGAACACAACTCAAAATACCCATAGCTGTGAAGTTGGAACCAACTCTTAGGTGACTCTCCTTTCTGTTTTGAGGGTTGTTAATTGCAGGAGGATATTGCCTGTCTGTCCCTTGTAGAGCTGCTAGTAAAAGTAGAGAGGTGCTACATTTGGGTTAGCAGTACAACTCTCTATGGACCATGACACTGGAGCACCCTGGTGGACATAAGGCTATTTGGAATAAAAACTGAATTTTCTAGCCTCCCTTGCAGCTAATTGCCATTAGATTTGAATTAATGAGATATAGCAGGAATATTCTGAAATAACTTCCAGGAAACTTCCATTAAAAAGACATTAGGTGTTAATTTTTTCTCCCCAATCTCTTCCTTTCTTTCTGCTGCCTAGACTTGTGCGACTAATGACTGGAGCTCCAACAGTCATGATGCACCAAGAACTCAAATGAGCTCTGGTGGCCTAGTGGGTTGCACTGCCAACTCAAAACAGGCAGTTCAAATCCAACAGCTGCTCTGTGTGAAGAAAATGGGTAACTTCCTTTTAGCGATTTGTTTTTGTTGCTAAGTGACACTGAGTTCACTACTACTCATAGCAACTCTGTGAACCTTGCCTTGTCCTGAACCATCCTCACCATCGCTGACAAGCTCCAGTCTGTTGCTAAAGTCACTGTGTCAATCCATTTTGTTGAGGGTCTTTCTCTCTCTGGTCCTCCACCTTTCCCTGAACGATGTATTTTTCCAAGGCCCTGACATTTCCTGAAACATACCCCAAGTATGTGTGACCAAATTTCACCATCCCTGCCTATAAGGAACTCTCTGGTTGCACTTTTTCCAAGACACACTTTTGTATTCTTTTGGTAGTTCATTCAACACTCTTCTGCAACACCACAACTCAAAGGCATTGATTCTTCCTCTGTCATCCTTATTTATTGTCCAATTTTTAGATGCATAGGAAACAACTGAGCTTGCTGTGGTTTGGACCAGGTGACCTTAGTCTTTAAGTTGACATTCTTGTTCTATAGCACTTTAAAAAGGTCCTCAATAGCAGATTTTCCCAATGCAATGCATCTCTCTTGATTACTTAACTGCTGCTACCATGGGTGCAATTTACAAAACCTGAAAATCTGACAGAGGGTTAGCTACAAGTCATTTGATAGCTCAAACAATAATGAGTTTTAGCTTGAGGATGGTAGAACAGCAAAAGAGAAGCCTGATTCACTGGCATTGCTGGGTCCCATTATGAAGAAGACATAAATGTCTCTTTTTAGGCCATTTTTTATTTTAAGTTGATTGTCAAAGAAAGACAACTTAAGTCTTATGATTTTAGAAAGAACTTGAAACAGACACATGTTGCTTTTGTGTCTTCTTAAAATTTATTTCACGGAGAACTTTGTCTAATAAATGGACAAGTATATTTTTGAGCAGTTTGTACTCAGAATTAAGCCATGTACTATGGTAGAAAATAAAGACTTTCAAGAATGGGTCTGGTTGGTCTTTTTTCACAAAAGAAGACATTCACATGGCCAACAGAAACAGGAAGAAATGCTCAAAATCACTGGCAATCAGAGACGTGCACATCAAAACCACAATGAGATACCATCTCACCCCAGCAGCAGTGGCAAAATTTAACAGGATAGCAAGTAATAAATGCTGGAGAGGATATGGGAACTCATACATTGTAGGTGGGATTGTAAAATGGTACAACCACTCTGGAAGGTTGTTTAGTGTTTCCTCAAAAAAGCTGAACATAGAAATTCCATATGACCCACTGGTAGGAATAGACCCCGAGGAAATGTGAACCAACAAACAAATGGAGATATGTATATCAGTGTTATAGTAGTGTTATTCACCATCACAAGAACCATGGGAACAGCCCAAATGTCCAACCACAACCAAATGGATTGACAAAGTGTGGTACATTCACATGATGGAACACTGCATAGCACTCAGGAATGATTTCAAAAATTACTACATAACTTGGAAGGGATTGGAGAGCATTATGTTGAGTGAACTAACTCAGTGTTATAAGGACAAATATTGCAAAAGACCATTATTGTAATATAGCAGGATAACTAGTAAAACATGTATGAGGATTCAAGGGGGAAGGTGGGAGCAGAGGGGTTAGGATGGGCAGGGGGATATCATAAGTCCCAAAATTTGGTGGGTGGAGGGAGGATGGGTAAAGGAAAGGGGAAAGATATGGTGGGGATCTGAAAATATAGGGTAATGGTGGGCACAGTCCAAAGAGGATTCATTTTATAAAACATAATAAATGGGAGAGAGGGAATGAATGAATATGAATGGGAAAGAGAATGAGTCTGGTCTTTATAAGATTAATGATTTACGCAGGGGAAAGGGATATACACCACAGCCCTTTGACCTGCAAACATTCTTGTCTAAAGGAAACAAGAAATATAAAGCAAGTAAGAACGCAGTGCAGCTGTGGAAGAAAGAAAGGGCAGGGCTAGTGAGGACTGGGTTCTTGGGCTGGGACGTTCTGCCAGCAGGAACTGGCCCTCAGGGAGCTGTGAAGGAAGGGCAGGGCCTGATAGACAGTGGAAACTGGCTGGGTGTGCTCAGGGCGGGCCAATACTAAGAGAACCACAGCTGCAGTAATGAGCACAGCATGTTCAGGAGACTGGAAGGAGCTCAACCAGATGTGTGGCCTGCAGAAAAGCACCTCCCTCTCTTCAGAATGTTGCTTCCCAATCTTGAGTCTCGGTATAGAATGGCTTACCGTGCCATTCTAGTAAAGGAATTTTTGTTCCTAATTTTCTCTGCCTCACATATTATACATGCTTGATCTTGTTTAGGTCAAGACTTGTGCAAATCTCGCCATGTGAGGTTTTCTCGGCTCAGACCTGCTCCTCTTGGAACCCTGCGCAGAGCTCAGCCCAAGGTGGGTGGAGCAGGCACACAAGTCTTCTGACACACTTGATGTGGCATTTTAAATTGAACTATTAAATATAAGCAGCGTGTCACATCATCACCATTGTGAAAAAATAATAAAGCATCAGGATGGCCAGTCACTGCTTCCAAATAGAGACCTGGGGATTCAATTACTCAGAGAGCAACCACAGACACAGAACAGAATGAAGGCAACTTTCCTATTAAGTTCCCCTTCCAGGCATTTCTCATAAACAAAGTCACGGTTTACTTTAAAAACGGAAACAAAAAACAAACATACGAAAAAGAAGAGCACTTTCTAACCTAATGAAAGATTTCACTGGGGCCCCTCATTCATCTGCACAAGGGGGTTTGAAGACTGAGCACTATTCTAAGCACTGAGGAGCCCAGATGCCATCCACAAGGTAGAAGGTTCGCTGTGCAGCAAAGACTGAGATAGGTTAACTACTGAGTAACAAACCCAGAAGGATGAAAGGGCTTGCTTGCAGTACCACATAAAGCATAAAGCATTTGTGTGTCTGGAGGGTAGAAAAAATGAGTAACTCTCTAGGGTATCTGGTTTCATTAAAATGAAACAAAGCTCGATTCTTTTTCCAAAACTGGGCCTAGTGCAGCTCTGAGGAATTGACAACTTGATAGAATAGACAAGGCATGGATCAGGTGTAAGGAGACTGGCACATCATGTTGGTGATTTTAGGTTGTCTTTAAAGAGAGAAGTTTTATTATAGATGATCTATCCCTGATATCCACTTGAGGTCCAACAAAGAATTTAAACCAGTAACAGGAGATTGAAGAAATACTCTTTTTAAAGGAATACTCTCTTGATTTTCTTTTCAGTCCATCACCATGTCTCCATTTGTCCCAAATCACATTAATTCACCAGTTAATAAGCCATCATTATAAATCCCAATCTTCTCTAAAGCTCAGCGGAATTTCACGCTCATTTAATGATAGCAGCAGCTGCTGCTTTCCCCAAACCACATCCTGCCCCTTCGTCATGAGGCCTACTCACTAGCCATAATTTGTTTTGGCCAGAGCTCCCTCTGCGTCAGCTACTACCAAAAACTGCCACCCATATGTGGTGTTCTAGTTGATCATTCTCTCTGAAGCAGAGGCAGCTGGCAGGAGCCACATTCCAGGTGGTCAAGACCAAAAACTTCACAGCATTGCAGACAAGACCAAAGACAGCATCCTATATATCTGCCTCTGACTTCTAGAAAGGGAGACCGGTGCTCAGAGATACTTGTTTATCTACAGTGGGCTAGCCATGGCAAGAATCCAGGTCTCTTGGCCCAAAGAACAGGCATTATTTCAAAATAATGTGGCTGAAATAGAAGATACTAATTACAGTATGCAGCATGCACCACTGTGCTAAGTGGCTTCTAATGTAAATGTGTACAAACTTGAACTAGGGATCTTTTTTCCAAATCTGGTCTTTTCCCTATACATCCTAGCACCTGCTGCTGTCACCTTCCTCTACTATCCTCCTCATCAAAATCTCAAGTTAAATCAATACTCCAGTGCATATTTTCTCCACCATCACAATCTCATCCTAGTCTAAAGCCTCTACTTCTGGCCTGCATTATGTCTATACTTGTGATCGTACCATCCCACTGCTATTACTTCTGCCCTTCAAAATCCATTCTTCAATCACAAGCTAGAGGAGTCTGGTAAAAATATAAACCAAATCATGTCATGGTCAGATGCAGCTTCACAGTCCTTTGCTGTTTAAACTCTATGGCCTTCCCAATATACTTAGGGTAAGCTCAGACTTCTATAAGGTCAATCTCCAATTTCACCCAAATCTTCCCAAAGGTCACTAAATTGTATGATCATTTCTATCAGTTCCCCCAAAGGACAAATTCCTTTCAACCTACCTCTCTGCACAAAATACTCCTTTCTCCACACTAACTTCTCATTGCTCACAATCTCAGTCAGTTCAGATTATCACTTCCTCGGATAGATTTCCCCAAGAGCATGAATGGGAGCACACTGAAAGCTCCAATTCTTTTACAAAATTTCTCAATATATAGTATGACTGAATTTGTTGGATGCTAGGGTTCCACTACATATTACTTGACGTCCAAAGCTCATTCTTTCCCCTCCTTCTACTAATTTACAAAACTGGAATACAAATTCAAAAATATTCGTTCAATTTCCCTCACCCACCCCAATCAAATTGTACAACCCAATGATTAATCACCCCTCCCCCAGCACATCCACATATCTCTTCTTCCTGACTCTCCCACTCCTTCTAGATACTTATATTCATTCTACAATAACAGTTTTATACAATATTTATTCTTGTGGGACCGAGTTAGTCCACTCAGCATAATCCTATCTAGTCCCTCCCAAGTTAGGTAATAATTTACAAAGTTATTGCTTCTGTGTGCTGCATAGTATTCCACTGTGTAAACGTACCATAATTTCTCAGTTCATTCATTTGTGGTTGGACATTTCGGCTGTTTTGAGGTTCTTGTGATGGTGAATAATACTGCTATGAACATTGGTGTACAAAACTCAGTTTGTGCCTTAAGCTGAAGAAAATGAAAACAAGTCCACAGGAACCAAAATTTGACCTTGAGTCTATCCCACCTGAATTTCAAAACCATCTCTGGCACAGGTTTGAGGCCTTGGACATTAATGAGTGAAGATCAGATGAGCTGTGGGGAGGATATCAAGAATATCATCCAGAAAAAATGCAAAAGGTCATTATAGAAGGAATAGAAGGAAGAAAAGACCAAGAGGGATGTCAGAAGAAACTAAATATTGCACTGGAGTGCTGACACGCCAAAACAAAGGGAAGAAATCAAGATATTAAAGAGCTGAACAGAAGCTTTCAGAAGGCAGCAAAGGAAGACAAAGTAAAGTACTACAATGAAATGTGCAAGAAGCTAGAGTCAGAAAATCAAAAGGGCCAAACTTACTCAGCATTCCTTAAGCTCAAGGAACTGAAGAACAAATTCAAACCTTGAGTTGCAATACTTTGGGCAGAATATTAACTGATGCAGAAAGCATTAAAAGAAGATGAAAGGAATATACAGAGTCATTGTACCAAAAGGAATTGGTGGACACAGAAGTAGTTCAGGAAAGAACTTGTGAGCAAGAGTCTGTGGTGATGTAGGATAAAGTTCAAGCTGCTCTGAAAGAACTGGCAAAAAACAAAAAAAACAAGGCCCAAGGAATTTATGGCATACCGATTGACATATTTCAACAAATAGATGTTGTCCTGAATATGCTCACCAAGTTGTGCAAAGAAATATGGAGGACAACCACCTGGCCTACTGACAGGAAGATATCAATATTTGTTCCCATTCCAAAGAAAAATGATCCAAAATAACGTGGAAATTATCAAACAGTATCTTTGATATCGCATGCAAGCAAGGTTCTACTGAAGATCATCCAAAAACTGGAACAGCAAATCAACAGAGAACTTCCTGAAGTGCAGGCTGCCTTTAGAAGAAGCCATGACACAAGGGATATTATAGCTAATGTCAGATGGCTCTTGGCTGAAAGCAGGGAGTACCAGAGGGATGTCTATCTGTGTTTCATTGACTATGCAAAGGCATTTGACTGTGTGGATCACAACAAACTGTGGCTGACTTTGAGAAGAATGGGAATCCCAGAACACTTGATTGTGCTTATGCGAAACTTATACTTGGATCAGGAGGCAGTCGTCAGGACAGAGAAAGGAAACACTGCATGGCTCAAAACTGGGAAGGATGTGTGTCAAGGATTGGCCTATCTAAGTATCTTTTCAACCTATGTGCAGAAGAGATTATCGGGGGACTGGGCTCTATGAGGAGAAGTGTGGCATCAGGATTGGAGGCAGACTTACCAACAATCTGTGTTATGCCGATGACACAACCCTACTTACTGAAACTGAGGAGGACCTGAAGCGCTTGCTGCAAAAGGCCAAGGTTTTCAGCCTTCAATATGGACTGAAGCTCAACATCAAGAAAACAAAGATTCTTACCACTGGGCAGATTGGCAGCATCATGATTGATGGTGAGGAGACTGAGATTATTAACAGCTTTAGTTTGCTTGGCTATACAATCAACACTCTTGGTACCAGCAGCCAGGAAATGAAAAGATGAATTGCACTGGGAAGGTCTGCTGTCAGAGACCTCTCCAAGGAGCAACAATGTCAGTCTGGAGACTAAGGTGTGCCTGATACAGGCCATAATCTTTGCCATTACTTGCTATGCTTCAGAGAGCTGGACAATGACTAGGGATGATAAAAGGAGAGTTGATGCTTTTGAGCTGTGGTGCTGGAGAAGAGTAATGAATTTACCATGGACTTCTAGGAGAACAAATAAGTTCTTCCTGGAAAGGGTGCAGCCAGGCTGCTCCTTGGAGTCAAGGATTCTGAAACTTCATCTGATATACTCTGGACATGTTGCAAGGAGAGACCAGTCCTTGGAGAGGGACCTCATGCTTGAGAAGGTAGATGGACATTGCAGGAAAAAAATACCTTCGATGATATGGATTAATTCCATCACTGGGGTAATTGGGATGAGTGTGTCGGAGACAATGAGATTGGCAAGGGATAGAGCAGGGTTTAGGGCAGTTGTACATAGGGTTGCTATCAGTTGCAAGCAACTCGATGGCACATAACAAAAACAACAACAACAGAATCCCAAGTAGTGGTATAGCTGGGTCATAAGGAATTTCAATGTTCAGCTTTTTGAGGACATGCTAAACTGCCTTCCAGAATGGTTGCACCATTTTACAATGCCACCAACAACGTATAAGAGTTCCTTTCTTATTTATGGGCAATTGATTTTTGACAAAGAGATGAAATCAGTTAGGTGGGGAAATGACAGCCTTTTTAACAAATGGTGTTGGCAAAATTGGAAAACTATCTGCAGAAGAATTAAACAAGATCCCCACCTCACTCCATATACAA
>NW_006399988.1:1623499-1624493 GCF_000299155.1 Elephantulus edwardii
AAAAATAAACAACCTAAATTAAAAAAAAAGAATAAGATAAAAAAAAAAGAGTTCCTTTCTCGCCACATCCTTTCCAACATCTATTACTTGCTGCCCTGTTAAACTTTGCCACTCTTACTGGAGTGAGATGGTAACTCACTGTGGTTTTGATTTCCATCTCTCTTATTGCCAGTAATTTGGAGCATTTCTTCATGTTATCTGCTTGCCATTCGAATATCTTCCTCTGCGAAAAACTTATTTCCATGTATTTGCCCATTTTGTAATTGGGTTATCAGTGTTTTTCTTGTGGAGGCCCAGAAGTATTCTGTAGACTTTTGTTAAAAACTCTTGTCTGAGATGGTATTACTATCAAATGTTTGCTCCCAATCTGTAGGTTTTCTTTTCCCCCTGTTGGTAAAGTTTTTGATGCTCACATGGATTTAATCTTTCAAAGGTCCCATGCATCAATTTTATCCTTTTTAGACTGTGCATTTCTGGTTTTATTTGGCAGTCTCTTTATACCTTGTAATAGAGCTGCTAAGCTTGATTCCAGAGGTCTCTTATGAACGTGGTTTTGGTCTTTATGCCTAGGTCTCTGATCCATCTTGAGTTGATTTTTGTGTATGGTGTGAAATGTGAATCCTGTTTCCGCTTTCTGCAAGGTGAAAGCCCAGTTTTGCCAGTACCATTTGTTGAAGAAAGGATCATTTCCTCATTCGATAGCTTTGATTTCCCTGTCGAATTTCAGTTTACCATACATAGCTGGGTCTATTTCTGGGTTCTCAATTCTGTTCCATTGGTCTGTGTGCCTATCTTGTACCAGTACCATGCGATTTTGGTTACCACTGCTGTGTAGTAGGTTTTGAGGTCAGGGAGTGCTATGCCTCCAACCTCATTTTTGTTTCTTAGAAGTGTTTTGCCCGCTGACTGGGAACAAGTATTCGGTAATAACATATCAGATAAGGGACTTATATCCAGAATTTATGAAATACTTGAGCACCACAACAAGATAAAG
>NW_006399988.1:1625763-1629984 GCF_000299155.1 Elephantulus edwardii
GAATGAAAACCCAAAATCCCTGTAAATGTTCATTAAAGCTAATAAAATTTAATAATTAAAAAAAAGAATTCAACTGCAAAAAAAAAAAAAGAAGTGTTTTGCTTATTCGGGGTCTCTTATCTCACCAAATAAATTTGATAATTTCCCTTTCAATCTCCTTTAAAAATGAATTTGGTATCTGGATTGGGATTATTTGTCATTTTCAACATACTGAGTCTTTCTATCCATGAACAGGGCACATTTTTCCATTTCTTTAGGTATTTTATTGTGTCTTTCAAAAATGCTCTGTAGTTTTCTTTGTTTAGGTCTTTTGTATCTTTAGTTAGGTTCACTCCCAAGTATCTCAGTTTGTGATTGGCTATTGTAAATGGTATTGCTTTCTTGATTTCCTTCTCTGAGTTCTCTTTGTCACTGTAGAGGAATGCTATTGATTTTTGGATATTGATCTTGTATTCTGCCACTCTACTAAACTGGCCTATTCCAAAGCTCATTCTTAACACTAAGATTAGGTTCAAGACAGAACAGGTTGGCAAAAGATGTAGGAGACAGTGAACCTTGGTGTTTAGAAGATTAGTTCCGAACGATCCAAGTGTTTCCTAATCATGGATTCTAGCAGTTTAAAAAATGGCCCCAAATGTGCTTAAATTAAGGATATCGGAATGCAGATATCTACTGGTACTATCTTAAGCCATCCCGTTTTCTTATAATTTGTTACAGTTGTTGTTGTTATGCGCCGTTGAGTTGCTTGTGACTCATAACAACTCTTTGTACAAGAGCCCCAAACCCTGCTCTAACCTGTGCCAGCCTCACATGATTTTCCTCTCCAAGGACTAGTCCCTCCTTGCAACATGCTCTAAGGAGCAGCCCGGCTTCACCCTTTCCAGGACAAACCTGTTCGTTTTCCTAGCAGTCCATGATTTATTCAACACACTTCTCCAGCACCACTGCTCAATTCTCTTTCTATCATCCCTAGTCACTGTCCAGCTCTGCAATGCATAGCACTCAATTGTGAAGACTATGGCCCAGATCAGGTGTACCTTAGTCTCCAGCCTGACATCGTTGCTGTTCAGTACTCTGGAGAGGTCCCTCACAGCTGACTTTCCCAATGCAATTTGTCTCTTGATTTCCTAGCTACTGGTACCAAGACTGTTGAATGTGGAACCAAGGAAACTAAAACTGTTAACTATCTCAATCTCTTAACTATCCATACTGATGCTGCTAATTGGCCCAGTGGTGAGAATCTTTGTTTTCTTGATATTGAACTTCAATTCCTATTAAAGGCTGCAGTCTTTGACTTTCTGCAGCAAAAGCTTCAGGCCCTGCTCAGTTTCAGCAAGCAGGGCTGTGTCATCTACATAATGCAGATTGTTGATGAATCTTCCACCAATCCTGATGCCACATTCCTCCTCACACAGCCCAGTGTCCCAGATGATCTATTCTGCATACAGATTGAAAAGGTATGGAGAACACATCCCTGGCAGACACCCTTCCCAATTTTGAACAATGCAGTGTCTCCTTGCTCTGTTCTGATGACTGCCTCTTGGTTCAATTGTAGTTTTCACATAAGCACAATCAAATGTTCTGGGATTCCCATTCTTCTCAGAGTTAGCCACAGCTTGTTGTGATCCACACAGCCAAAAGCCTTTGCATAGTCATTGAAGCACAGACAGACATTCCTCTGGTACTCTCTGCTTTCTGCCAAGATCCATCTAACATTAGCTATAATATCCCTAGTACCATGGCCTCTTCTAAACCTAGCCTGCACATCTTACAGTTCTCTGTTGAAGTGCCGCTCCAGTTATTTCTGGATAATTTTCAGTAGAATCTTGCTTGCATGTGATGTTAATGATATTGTTTAATAATTTCTGCACTCTGTTGAGTTACCTTTCTTTGGAATGTGAACAAATATCGATATCTTCCAGTCAGTTGGCCAGCTGGCTGTCCTCCAGATTTCTTGGTACAACTTAGTTAGCATATCCAGAGCAGCATCTGTTTGTTGAAACATGTCAATTGTTATGCCATCATCTCCTGAAGCCTTGTTTTTTTGCCAATTCTTTCAGAGCAACTTGAACTTCCTTCATCACCACAGGTCTTGCTCATATGCTTATATATTATTTCATTAAATTCTTCTGTGTCAGCCAATTCCTTCTAGTACAGGGACTCTGTATACTCCTTCCATCTTCTTTTAATGCTTCTTGGATCATTTAGCACTCTGCCCAAATCATCCTTAAGTATTTCCACTCAGGGCTTGAATTTGTGACAGTGGCTGCAGAAAATTAACTGCTGTGACAAATATAAAGTGTATGATATTATTTTCTTCTTAAAGAACTGTAGTTTATATATCTAAATGAGTTTTGCTTCTTCCCTAGTTCTCCTATATCCATTGTGCCACACACTGCTCAGCCAAACGTAAGCATGATAACTTCCATTTTTATTATAACTCAGCTATACCCAAATAGAGAATCAACAAAGAGGAATGAAAACATAGCAAATCAAAGTTCCCAAGACATCTTCTCAGTATGTTTCCCAGTATTAGGACTGAAAAATAATGTCAGTAAGAGTGAAAATATTCAAAGCTGAGAACTTGTGTGAAAATTAAAGTAAATAATGTTTTAATATTGACTCCCACTGACTCCCATTTTTGTACTGATAAAACTTTGCTCATTTTAAACACAGTAAACAATTTGTAATACATAAGGATCTGGTTTCAAATCGCTAAAGAACCATATCCTACAAAATTAGAAGCACTGTACACTCAAGTTCTTTCAAGAAAACAAGGATTCTTACTACTGAACCAACAGGCAACATCATGATTAATAGAAAAGAGATTGAAATTGTCAACAGAAGGAGATGCATTGCACTGGGAAAGTCTGCAGTTAGGGATCTCTCCAAATTATTGAGGAGTAATGATATGCATTTGAGGACTAAAGTGTTACAGTAACTAATAACTTTACAAGACAAGACACAAGTCAAACAATATCCATGAGGTAAGATACACTGTAAAGACTGCATTTTTATACTACTGGTATTTACATCCAGAGATCGATGCTTTTACCAGAACAGCCATATTCATAGCTTCCAAGATGGGGAAAAATATAATGAGTCATCAGCAATTAATCCTTTCAAAGGAAATTGGAAAATTTCAAAGCTGTTGTCAACATGGCTCTGTAGTTTTAGGTGAACATCAATGAGGTGAATTCACAGCAGTAAAAACGTGGTTGAATAAATGACTATTCTAAAAACTACTGTTGTTTCTATGTACCATTGAACTGGAACTAGCTGATGGCTGGTTTTCTGAGAGTTTTCAGAGGCAGTAAATCACACAGAAGGGGACTGCCCATCTTTTTCCTGTGGTGCAACTTCTTACCACTAAGCCACCAGGGCTCCCTAAGAGCTAAAGTAAGAGAGCATAAACAAGAGCTCTGGATGATTAAAGAAATAATGGTAAAATATGGTTGAATGAATTAAGTCGTTGAGTCTAGAAAGAGGGCAAATTGGCAGAGTAATTATATTTTTCTCAGAGACTTGAGAGCACCTCCAAAAGTCAAGGTGACAGAAATAAAGCTGGATTTGGAAATCGCTGTAGGACAAGGGGTATTACTGCTCTCATAAAATGCCTTTATATATTTAATAAAACATAGATAAACTCATTTTTGGTATCATTCTGGGTCTATATTCAGGCAAGATCCATTTTATAAGTGCGATCGATACCTTTTGGAGGTGCTCAAACAGAAAAAGGGAACACTGGTTATTGTTATGTCCTATCAAGTTGCCTGCGACTCATAGCAACCCTATGCACAACAGCTCTGAAGCCTGCCCTATCCTGAGCCAATCTCACTGTTTATGACACACCTACCACCATTACCCTAGTTACTACATTCTCCTTTCATGCATTGTCCCTCCACCCTTCCAAGCATGGTGTCCATCTCTGAGAATAAGTCCCTCCTTCAATACGCCCTAAGTATGTGAGACAGGGCTTCAAAATCCTTGCCTCCAGAGAGCAACCTGGCTTCATTCTCTCCAGGATAGACCTCTTTGTTTTCTTGGCAGTCCATGGTATGTTCAATACTCTTTTCTAGCGCCTCAGTTCAAAGGCAGAATTTTTTCTTCTGTTATCCTTATTTATTGTCCAGCTCTCTGATGCATAGCAAGTAACTGTGAAGACCATGGCCTGGATCAGATGCACCTTAGTCTCTAGACTGACACCTTAGCTCTTCAGCA
>NW_006399988.1:1632176-1656889 GCF_000299155.1 Elephantulus edwardii
TTTGTGCGGGGAGAAGGGTGCAACAATGAATGAATGGAATCCCAAAATCTCTGTAGATGTTCATTGAAATGAAAAATAAACAACCTAAATTAAAAAAAAAAGTTGCAAATAGAGATACCATTTGACCTGGCAATACCACTACTGGGAATATACCCTGGAGAGACCAAAACTGACACCCAAGCAGATATATGCACACCCATTTTTATTGCAGCTTTGTTCACAATAGCAAGGAGTTGGAAACAATGTAAGTGCCCATCAACAAATGAATGGCTTGAGAAGTCTCTAATAGCAAACTTTCCCAACCCAATTTGTCTTTTGATTCTCTGGCTACTGGTATCAAGACTGTTAATAGCAGACCTGAGAAAGATGAATTAACAATCTCCATCTATCATAGTGCTGCCAATTAGTCTAGCGGTGAGGTCTAGTGGTTTTCTTGATATTGAGATTTAATCCATATGGAAGGCTGCAGTCTTTGACCTTCTGCAGCAAGTGCTTCTTGTCCTCCTCAGTTTCAGCAAGCAAAGTGGTGTCATTTGCACAATCCAAGTTGTTGATTAGTCTAGTCTTCTTCCAATTCTGAGGCTACATTCCTCCTCATAAAGACCAGCCTGCCAAATGATCAGTTCTGCATATAGATTGAAAAAAATATGGAGGCAAAATGCATCCCTGACACAATCTTTTCCTGATTTTGAACCATGAAGTGCTTCCTTGCTCTGTTCTGAAGATTGCTTCCTGGTCCAAGTACAGGTCTCACATGAACACAATCACTTGTTCTAGGAGTCCTATTCTTCTCAAGGTTAGCTACAATTTTTTTTTTAAATCCACACAGTCAGATGTCTTTGCAATAAAACACAGACATTCTTCTGGTACTCTCTGCTTTCAGCCAAGATCCATCTGACATTGGTAATGATGTCCCTAGTGCCATGGCCTCTTCTAAACTCAGCTTACACTTCTGGTAGTACTATGTCAATATATTGTTCAAGCCATATTTGAATAATTTTCAGCAAGATTTTGCTTGCATGTGATATTAATGATATTGCTCAATATTTTCCACATTCTACTGGATAATCTTTTCCGGGGGATGGGAACAAGTGTAGATTTCTTGCAGTCAGTTGGGTAGGTAGCTTTTTCCAGATTTCTTGACACAGTCTGGTGAGCATACTCAGGGCTGCATCTGTTTGTTGAAGCACATCAACCAGCACTCAATTTATTCCTGGGGCCTTGTTTTGCCAATGCCTTCAGTGCATTTTGAACTTTTTTCATTACTATTGATTTTTCATAAGCTTTTTCCTGAAATAATTTAGTGTCATCCAATTCTTTTTGGTACAATGGCTCTGTGTATTCTTTTTATCATCTCCTGATGCTTTTTGGATCACTCAAAATTTTGCATATATGTTTCCTCAGAAAGCTGAACACAGAAATTCCATATGACTCAGCTATTCCACTGCTTGAAATATACCCTGAGAAATTGAGAACTGAGGCACAAACAGAGACTTGTACACCAGTGTTCACAGCAGTGTTATTCACCATTGCAAGAATATGGAAACAGCCCAAATATCCAGCCACAGTCTAATGGATTGGTAAATTATGGCACATTCACATGATGGAACTGTCAATCAATACCTAATTTGGAGGGACTGAAGAGCATTATGCTAAGTGAACAAACTCAGTCCCATAAGGACAAATATTGTATAAGACAATTATTGTATAAGGAGCCAAGGAGGGAGGAGCAGAGGTGTGAGGATGGGCAGGGGAAAGGAGGTGGCTACTCATACGGTCGCACAATTTGATGGGTGAAAGGAGAGGTGGTAAAGCAAATGTGAAAGATCCAGTTGAAAATAATGTATACAAACTTTGTAAGTAAATCAGTATAAAAATTTAAATAAAAAAATTTATCTAAATTTTAAAAAAAATGCTCATAGTATCCTTTAGTATTACAAGTCAAGGCTTGAATTTTTCAGTTCTTCCAGTTTGAGAAATGCCAAGTAAGAATAGGAAAATCTTTTTATTTTCTTATCCTGGCTGTTTGTCCATTTTCATTATAATGCTTTGCTGTGTATTCTTGAACTGTTCTTTAGAATCTTCTGTTTATCTCTTTTTCTTTCTATGTCTTTTCTTTGTTTTGGTTTCTCGACATTCTACTGGACTTTTCAGTCTCTTCTGACATCCATTTTGGTCTTTTCTTACTCTCCTGTCTTTGTAACGACCTCTTGCTTTCTTCATGAATAGCCTTGATGTCATTCCACAGCTAATTAGGTCTGTGATCATTAGTCTGTGCTTCATACCTATTCTTGAGGTGACTGTTAATTCATCAAGGTTTTAGATTATTTCTTGTGAACTTGTTTCATTTTCTCCATTTTCAGTTTCAGAATACCAGAAATATGTCTTATTCCAGCTTTATTGACTATGCAAAGACATTTGAATGCATGAATCTCAACAAATTAAGGCTAATATTGAGAAGAATGGAACGCCCTGAATACTTAATTGTGCTTATGCAAAAGCTAAACCTAGAACAGTAAGCTGCTGTCCAAAAAGAGTAAGGGAACACGGTGTGCCTTAAAATGAAGAAAGGTGTGTGTCAAAGTTGTATCTTTACTCCCCAGCCATTCAATTTACATGCTGAATAAATCATTTGGGAAGCTGAACTTGAAGAATAATGTGGCATCAGGATTAGAGGAAAACTAATTAACAACCTTGCGATATGCAGATGACACAATTTTGCTTGCTGAAAGTGAGGAGGACTTAAAGCATTTGCTGCAGAAGATCAATCATTACAGACTAAAATATGGATTATATCTCAACATCAAAAAAACTAAAAATCCTCACCACTGGGCCAATCGGCAACATCATGGTAGATGGAGAAAGGATTGAAACTATCAACAATTTCACCATACTTGGATGCATACTTGGTTGCTGTTGTTGTTGTTGTTAAGTGCCGTCGAGTCGCAGGTGACTCATAGCAACCCTATGAAGGAGAGTCCTCGACGCTGGGTGCCTTTCATCTTCTCTCCAGGTTCATAGGGTTTCTAGAGGCAAGCTATTATGGAAGTGGATGCCACTCCTTCCAAGCATGTGGTATCAACAGAAAAAAAAAATAATCAAAAGATGTATTGCCTTAGGAAAATCTGCTGTCAAGGACCCTTCTAAAGTTTTAAGAAACAGAGATGTTAGTTTAAACATTAAGCTGCACTTAAACCAATCAATGATCTTTCCAATTATTTGCAGTGCATTTCAAAGTTAGACAATGACTAAGTATGACAGAAGAATTATTGATACCTTTGAGTTGTGGAGAAGAGTACTGGATATCCCATGGATGTCACAGAAACAAGTATGTCTTAGAGAAAGCATAAACAGGGTGCTGCTTGGAGGCAAGGATGGTGAAACTTTATTTCACATTCTTTGGGCATGTTGTCAGGAAGAGACTGATCTTGAGGGAAAAAAAAATACCATGCTGGGGAAACTAGAGGCTTAGCAAAAGAGAGGAACACCCTCAAGTAGATGGACAGACACAACAAGGACTTGAGGATGACCGAGATTATGAGGATAGCTCAAAATAAGGCAAGGTTCAGACCTGTTGCTTATGGAGTAAACTGAGTTCTAGTAGACTTGACAGCATCAAACAACATTTACAGTGAATTTCTGTTAAGCTTTTACTATATTCTGGGCACTGCTCTAAAGGCCTCATATGTGGCAATCATTATATTGAGCTGTTATAACAGAAACCTCACAAGAGGGTGGCTTTAACTAACATAAGTTTATTATTTCACAACTTAGAGGTTGCCTGAACGCAAGGCACCAAAGTTAAGGGAAGACTTTCTCTTTCTGTTGGAACTTGTAGAAGGTTCTTGTTCTTTAGCTATTTGGGGACCCTCTTTGAGAGATGGGGGCATCTATTATCCCCCATCGCTCCTTGCTTATGTGCTTGTTTAATCTCTTTAATATATCAATTTATCCATTCAAGACACATCCTATACTAATACTACCTCATTCACACAACAAAGAAAACACAAATGATATTACAACCACAGGAAAGATTTCTAAGACACATTGTTTAGGGACGCAAGTTAATTTGTAGCATACTCATTCACCCCATCCCATCATCCCAAATGTCTCAAATCAAAGGCAAAAATTTTATCTTCCAATTCATCTAAATAAAACACATGTAAAACTTTACATATATTCCATCCTGAGGCAAAATTTCTTTTCATCTGTGGATCTGTAAATTCTAGAATACAAGCTATCTACTTGGAAAGTAGAGAAATGCTTCTATTGTTGCTGCTTGCTTGTTCTAAGCCTTTGAGCAAGGCATGGTGGAAGTCAAAGGGCTAGACACTGTAACTGAGGAAGGGGCTACAGGGAAGGGAACACTATATGGCTTAAAATTAACAAAGGTTTGCATCAGGGTTGTATCCCTTCTCCATATATAAAATCTATATGCTGAGCAAATTATTTGAGAAGCTGAACTCTATGAAGAAGAATGTGGCACCAGGATTGAAGGAAGACTCATTAATAACCTTCATTATGCATATGACATGACCTTGCTTGCTGAAAATGAGGAGTTGCAGCACTTGCTGCAGAAGGTCACACACTGCAGTCTTCAGTCTAAACTGCATCTCAATGCCAAAAAAGCAAAAGTCCTTGCCAATCCACTGCTCCTTGAAGTCACTACAACTTGTAGAAATCCCATGAGCAACAAAATATAAAACTTAACCTATCATGAGCTTTCCTCATGATCTTTGATATCCTCAACTCCACTGTTAAGAATCATCAAGCCTACCCATCTTGTTGAAGGTCTTGTTCACTTTTGCTGACCCTCTACCTTGCCCAGAATTATGGCTTTTACCATCCTGACAACCTGGCTAAAGTATATGAGATGAAATTTTACCACCAGATATGTTTGTTCTTTTGACAGTCTACATTATATTCAATTCTCATTATCAATACCACAATTCAAAGGCAGTGATTCTTCTTTGGTTTTCCTTATTCATTCTACAAGAGTAAAAACAAAGAGCAGGAATGTCAATTTAAAAGACCAAAATTTGACTGATCCAAGCCGTGATATTTTTAATTGCATAATGTGTATCAGAAAGTTGCACAATAAGGTTTTTATCATTATTGTGGTCAAGCATGACCCATAATGACCCTATTCTATGAACAACAGACATGTACCTTGTCCTATTCTGTGCCATCCTCATCACGTCTGACACACATGAGCCCTTTGCTGCAGTCATTGTGCTTATCCATTTGGTTGAATGTGTTCTTCTCTTTTCTCTTACTCTCTACTTGTTCAAGCATGATATCCCTCTCCAAGGAATAGTTTCTCTTAGTAAAACGCCCAAAGTATGAGTAATGAAGCTTCACCATCTTTTTTCTGAAAGGAGCACTCTGGCTGTGCTTTCCCTGAGACATATGTATTTGCTCTTTTTTAAAAAAATTATTTATTTATTTTATTTCAATGAACATCTACAGAGATTTTGGAATTCCATTAATTCATTGTTGCACTTTTCTCCCCGCCCACCCCACCCCCACTCCCTGTTCACTCCTCTCCTTGAAAAGCAGAAGAAAAACTCCTTCATTGGTACACAACAAAAATATGGAACGCTTCACGAATTTGCATGTCATCCTTGCACAGGGGCCATGCTAATCTTCTCTGTATCGTTCCAATTTTAGTATATGTGCTGCAGAAGAGAGTACTGTATTTGCTCTTTTGACAGTCCATGGGATATTCAGTACTCTTGTCCAATATCACAACTCAAAGGCATCAATTCTTCTATCATCCTTATTCATTGTACAGCTCTCAGACACACAGCAAGTGATTGAAAACACCATGGCCTGAATCAGGCACACCTGACAATACAATCAGACAGACAATACTGCTCTTCAGTATTCTGGCAAGATCCTTGACAGGAGACTTGCCCAAAGCAACATATCTGCTGATCTCCTGACTGCTAGTACCAAGGGTGTTGATTTTTGATCCAAGAAAGAGGAAATAATTGACAACTTGAATCCTTTCTTCATCTATCATTATGTTGTCTGTTGGTCCAGTGGTGAGGATTTTTGTCTTCTACATGTTGAGAGTAATCCATATTGAAGGTTGTAGTCCTTGAACTTCTGCAGCAAGCATTTCAAGTTCTCCTCACTTTCAGCAAGCAAGGCTGTGTCATATGCATAAACCAAGTTGCTGATGAGTCTCTTCCTTTGATCCTGATCTTATATTTTTCTTCATAGACTTCAGTGTCACAAATAATTTACTCAGCATACAGACTGAAGTGGTACAGAGAAAGGATTCACCCCTAGCACACACCCTTCCTGATTTTAAACCATGCAGTGTTCCCTTGCTTGGTTCTGGTAACAGCATCGGAGTCTAGGTATAGACTTTGTATTAGCACAATTAAGTGTTCTGGGATTTCGATTAGTTTCAATGTTAGTCATAATTTGTTATGTCTCGCACAGTCAAATTTATTTGCATAGTCAATAAAATACAAATAGACATTCTTCTTATATTCTCTGTTTTCAACCAGGATCCATCTGACATCAGCAAAGATATCCCTGGAGCCATGGCCTATTCTAAACCTAGCTTGAACTCTACCAGTTCCCTGCAAATGTACTGTTCTAAGCATTTTTTAATTATCTTCAGCAATGTTTTGCCTACATGTTATTCATGTTATTAATTATATTGTTTTATAATTTCCATATTCTGTTGGATCACCTTTCTTGGTTATGGGAACAAATTTGGATATCTTCCAGTCAGTAGGCTAGAGAGCTGTATTCCAAAGTTTCTAACATACATTACTAATCTGTTAGTTGAAACATGTTAATTGGTATCTCAAAAGTCCTATTAGGAGGAATGATTCCATGTTCCCAGAAATAGTACCCTACAACCCTGTTTCAGAAGGTGGATGAACAGTATGAAGGAAAAGACAGACTATCTTGGTAGTTCCCTAGCCCGGAGAAAATTAGAGGCTATAACTCCTCCAAAACAGGCTTGGAGAGAGGGTTGTGAAAAATTTATTGAATTGGTACTTGTTTATCTAATATTTTTATCGACTTACCCCTCTTACTCAGAAGCTAAGTCATCCCCAACTTCCGGCCCCTACCAATTCTCTGTTTAGGGGGTCCCCCTATCAGAGTTATCAAGAAACACTCCATTCTTGTTCTTCCTACCATACACATCCAAGATTGTCAACTCTGGATTGCTTGGGCTAGGTCTCAAGAGGGTGTAATGAGGGGTCTCTAGGTTTGTGATTAAAATAATAAATGCTAAAAAAGAAAGTCCTGGGGATTTCTTTTTTTGTCAATGCCTCCGGGACAGCTTGAATCTCTTCTTTTATTACCATTGGTATTTGTTTATAAGGTATTTCCTGAAATTTTCCAGTGTCAATCAATTCTTCTTGGTAGTGACTGTGTGATTCCTTCCATATTCTTTGATACTTCCTAAATAATTCAAGATCATACCCACAGTCACCTGCCCTATGCCTTCTGGGACTTGGACCTGCAGCAGATCTCCACAGTCAACCAAAAAGCCAGTCAAATCCCCTGACTTGTGTGTGTGGGCACTCCAGCCTCATAGCCCTCTGGTCCTGTGTCAAACACCAGGATCAAAGATCCAGCTGTGCCACTGTCTGTGCTTTTACCACTAGGTACCTTAAACTCTTCTATCCTCTACTAATTACCTAATTTCAAAACTATTTTCATATTATAGGTATTTATTAGAGAAGCGTCCTCTTTTATTACAAAGAATGTTTTAGTTGTTTAGTAATATAAAAAAATACAAGTAACATTGTTATGTTATTATGTGCCATCAAGTCACCTGTGATTCATAGTGACCCTTAGCAAAACATTTATTTTCTCACAGGTTAGGAGGCTAGGAGTTTGAACTCAGGACACTAACTTCAGGGGAAGATCCCTGTTTGTTGGCTCCTTGGTGATCATCAAGTGGCATAGCATCTCTCTTCTTCCATCTCTCCTTCCATGCTTACTTAATTTCCTTTATATCTCAAAAGAGATTGATTTAAGACACATCCTACATTAAGACTGTCTAAACAACACAAAGAAAATCCATTCCCAAATGGGATTATAAACACAGTTGTAAGTGTTAGGACTGACAACACTTATTTTTGGGAGGCCACAATTCACCCCATAACACCTATCATCTCATTTAATATTAAGATGTTTTCTAGTTTAATCTTAAAATTTTTTTATCAGTAAAATGTTCTAAAATGAGGCTAAAAGAAAATACACATAAAATATGTCTTTAAAATGCAGATTTTTCCACAGTATATTGTTCTTAGCTGCTGTCTCTTACAGAGTTCCCCTGTCTTACAGAGAGGAACTGCCTCATAGTCTTTTCTTGGTTATAATCATTATTGGCAGCAGTTTGCTTGATCTTCCTTTCATGGAGCGACTGATTTAGCTCAAACTACCAATTTTTAGGTTGCCAGCAACTCACAGCCACTTTCCATGCCCAAGTATAAATATCTGAACAACCTAATTTCCAACCAGAGTTCTAAGACACATTTATCTCCTTGTTACCCCATATCACTCCTATTACAGTTTAACACTTCTGAAATTAGGATGCGTGTTGTAATCAAAGTTTATAATGAAAACATAATCAAAATACTGTTACTCCTCCACAGGATTATTATTAAATTGATAGTATATTCACAACAGGGAGGGAATATAATAGTTATTGCAACCCAGATTCAGGCTGTATGTTTAGTTCATTAAAAAAAATATGTTGAAGAGATGTTTCTACAACTGATAACCTGAAAATCAGAACAGAATGTCAAATTGTAGAATTATTTTCAAGTGAGGCCAGTTTGGTCCTGAAAGTCAATGACTAAGTGACATGTCCACAATCTTACAGGTGCTTTATACTCAAGAATTTTTCACTTTGTACAGTGCAGGAACAAAATGAAGCATTAGAAAATTAAGGGCACCATTTAAGTTCTTGATATATCCTTAATTTGCTAGGACCTGTGGTTACTGAAGCCCTAGGTTTTCATTCATCTGTTAAAAATCTAGCCTCCCTACTAGAGTAACTAGTGACATAGTTTCGGTTTCAAAATAACTCAAATATTCTCCAATGTATATTTGCTTCTTCTTTTACTGCATACATAGGCCCCAAACTCCCATTCCATTAATGATTCAACCTAATAAGGAAATAATCTATCCTCTAGGCAACTACTTCATTACTTCTTGAACAAATGTTAATTTTCTTCCATCTTCTGTAAGAATCAATTCAATTTCCAAAACTTAAGTTTTAACAATGACTCAGCAGCAGAGAAAAACAAAGAGATATCACTTTGTGACCAAGAGATGAAAACAAAGAAATGCTACCTGGCCCTGGCTTGGCCTATACAATCCAATTTCACTAAGCTATTGGAGTTCTTCCCTCCAATCTTGATGCCCCAATTCCTCTTCTCAGAGTCCAGCTTCTTGGATAATATGTTCAGCATATAGATTGAACATGTACGAAGATAGAATACATCCCTGCGTTATGCAGATGACTCAACCTTACTTGCTGAAAGTGAGGAAGATTTGAAGCACTTGTTGCAGAAGATCAAGGAATACAGCTTTCAGTATGGACTGTGTCTGAATATCAAGAAAACAAAGATTCTTACCAATAGGTAGTGTCATGATAGATGGAGAGGAGACTGAAACTGTCAACAGCTTCATTGTATTGTATCCACAATTAACACTCTTGGTATGTGCAGTCAGGAAATAAGAAGACACATTGTAATGGGAAAATCTGCAGTTAGGGACCTTTCCAAATTATTGAGGGATAGTGATGTCAATTTGAGGACTAAGGTGTATCTGATTCAGGCCATAGTCTTTCTGATTACTATCTATGCACCTGAGACCTGGACAATGAATAAGGATGACAGAAAAAGAATTGATGCTTTTGAGATGTGGTATTGGAGAAGTGCACTGAACTTCCCATGGATGGCCAAGAGAATGAACAGATATATTTTTGAAAGGATGCATCCACAGTGCTCTTTGAAAGCAAGGATGATGAGGCTTCACCTTACATACTCAGGAAATATTGTGAGGTGGAGCTATTCCTTGGAAAGCAACAAGATGTTGGGAAGGGTCAAGGGTAAGCAAAGGAAAGGAAGATCCTCGACCAGGTGGATTGACAAGGTGAATGCTGCTCTTGTGTCTCAGTAAGTGTGAGAATGGCACAGGACAGGACTAGGTTCAGATTTTCTGTTAATAAGGTCGCTATGAGTCGTACTTGACTCGATGACACTTAACAACAACAACAACATCTGGAGTTCCTATTATTGTACCAGACACTCTCCTGCAACACTTATCAGTGAAATCAACTCTATCAATATCCAAATTTCTGAAGTATGTGGACATTTTATAAAACCTGTCCTTGACTATCTCTCCAGGCTTCAAGTTCCACCATTTCCTCCTTGTAACCTGCACTCGTGAGAATTCCTAACCAGCAAGGTTAATACACTTAGCTGCTTACTAACAGAAGTGCAAGTTGACTTACAAAAAAAGGTCTGGTGATCTAATTCTAAAATTTAAAAAAAAAATCAGTCAACAGGATAAGAATGGATAAACACAGCATTGGAGCTGATGAGAAGAACACTCTGAAAGGAATATATGTTTAGGTACTATATGACAATAATGTACAACAAGAAGTGCACAGCAAAGTCAACTGAAGAAAGGAGGAAGGAGATTAAAGGAAGAAAATGAGCAATAATGAATGAATTTAAAAAGTTAAAACAAAGTAGCCACGAACAGCTATTAACTAGGAAGAAACTGAATGTCCACCACCTTCAAAAAAGAGTGAACTGAGTTGAGAGCAAAGCAGGAGTGACCTGCCGGGAGCTGCACCTTGCCAGGAGCCACACTGTGGACCACCGGAAGCCGAGCGGGGACCTACAAACCACAAGGAGTGACACACTGGGAGCAATCAGGACATCTGGAATATGAGTGAGGTACTTTGTAGGGATCACTGCTGTTTGCTGGACCACGTGGGAAGCCTTAAGCTTAAGTAGGACGGAGTGAGACAGCTGGAACTTGAGGAGGGAGACCCAGTTAGTGAGGGGAAAGCCAAGGCTTCCTGATTTTCCATTCAGGCCCCCAAGCTAGCACCTCACCCCGCAATTGTTTGCACATAGGCCTACCCTGTTTGTGCCTGCACATGTACCCACCCTGCTTGTGTCCTGACGTTCCACCTTGCATCTCCTCATGTCCAGTCAATTAACTGCCTTTAGCCTGGAGTGCCTTGAACTGGCCTAGCTGCAAAAGATGTCTGCCAGAAGAGGCTGCTTTCACAGGCCTTTGTGCTCCCAAACTAAAGTAACTCTTCCCTTAGGTCAGAAGTTCAGAGAGAAACACAGGCAGGTAGCTACCCCACCCTCTTCTGGAGCAGTGACTTCAGATCAAGAACGGGCTATTGCCTCAGGTATGAAAAACTCTACCACAGCCATGTCACACAATAAGCAGGCTACCTCACACCGTACAAAAGCACAAAGCAAGATGTCAACACTCAAAAGTGAGGCAGTATCAATGGATTTCCTGAAGCCAGAAAATCTGATGGAACTTTGTAACACAGAATTTAAAAGAACAATGATTGAACATTTTCAAGGCGTGAAAGATCATCTTGAAGAATTACAGAACACTGCAAGGAAAAATGAGGAGGACCTTAAAAACAAAATCCAAAACAATGCAGATAAAACAAATGGGGCATTAGAGGTGCTGTAATAACAAGAAATTATAATCCCAAATATGAGGGGTAATGTTTCAGATTCTGTCAACATGATGGAGGGACACATAAACAGAGATGAAGAGATGAAACACAGAACCAGGGCTATAGAAGACAGAATTGTCATCACTAATCTGCTAGAGCAAAAATCAGAATCAAAAAAGAGGGGAAAAGAAGAAAACCAAAGAATAATGTGGGACATCATCAAGAGGCATAATATGTGCATCATTAGAATGCCAGAACAGGAACAAGCAAGTACAGAAACCAAAAAAAGTTGTGGAAGAATTACTAGAAGAAAACTTCCCACACATAATGATGAATGAGAGAATATATATTCAGGAAGCTGAGTGAACACCATATAGAATAGAACTCCTAGGAAAACAAGAAGTAATATCATGGTCAAATTTTCTAGAAACAAATATTAAAAGAGAATTCTGAAAGCAACGAGGAGGAAACAAAGAGTAACCTATAAGAGAGAGCAAATAAGATTAAGTGCTGATTTCTCAGCAGAAACCACGTGAGCAAGAAGACAGTGGATTAACATACATGGAACACTCAAAGAATACAACTGCCAACAGAATTATATATCTAGCAAAACTGTCCAAAAAATATGAAGGAGAGATCAAGATATTTGCAGAAAAAACAGAACCTAAGGAGTTTGCAAAATTAAGACTAATATTGCAGGAAACACTGAGAGATATCCTTCTTACAGAGGTACCACAGAAAGCAGGAGAGACCAACGTAACCAGCAACAACATCAAAAATAACTCAATAAAATGAAAACAATAAAACTTTGCTTCTCAATAATCACACTGAATGTGAATGGTTTAAATGCACCACTGAAGAGAAAACAAGTAGCACACTGCATAAAAAAACCCCAAAAACCAAAATCCATCACTATACTGTCTACAAGAGATACACTTGAAAAGTGAAGATAAAAAAGATTAAAAAGAAAAGGGTGGGTGAAAATATACCAATCAAATGGCAACCACAAAAAAGCAGAAGTAGTGATATTAAACTCTGAAAAAATAGATTTCAATGCAAAACTATGAGAAAAAACAAAGAAGGTAATTACATAATGATTAAAAGGTCAATAGAACAAGAGGATTTAACAATAATAAATAACTATGCACCAAATGAAAGGCCTACAAAATATAAAAAACAAACATTAACAAAACTGAAAAAGGAAATAGACAACACTACTCTAGTGGCTGGAGACTTCAATACACCATTCTCAAGAAAAGACAGGACTACCATAAAGAAACTCAAAAAAGATGCTGAAGAATTAAACAACAAAATAAACCAACCTGATCTGACAGATATTTATAGGCTAATTTAGTCACAAAAAGCACAGAATACTTTCTTCTTCAATGTGCATGGAAATTTCTCGAGAATAAATCACATTTTAGGTCACAAGACAAGCAAAAAAAAACCCCCATAGAAACAGTGCAAAGCATCTTCTCAAACCACAATGCTACAAAACTAGAAATTAATAACAAGAGGATAAAGAAGAAAAACACCATGCATGTGGAAGCTAAACACCACCTTGCTTGAACATGATGGTACTAGAAGAAATAAAAAAAAAAAATGAAATTAAAAAGTTTCTTGAAACAAATGACAATAAATATGCAACTTACCAAAACCTCTGGGAAATAGCCAATGCAGTGATCAGAAGTCAATTTATAGCAATAAGAAAACACATCCAAAAGAAGGATAAAATGACTAACTTACTAATCCAACATCTCAAACAAATTGAAAAAGAACAACAAGAAAAACCAACACCCTCTAAAAAATTGAAATGATAAAAATTATGGCAGAAATAAATAGAAAACAGAAAAACAACTGAAAGCATCAATAACACCCGGAGTTGGTTCTTCAAAAAGGTCAATAACATCCACAAACCACTAGCAAGCAAAAGTAACGAAGGAAAAGTCACAAATAATCCAAATAACAGATGAAATGGGCAATGTCACAATAAATGCACAACCTACCTCAACTAACACAAACTAAAACTGAACACAGGAACTGACCCATTACAAAAGAAGAAATTGAAAAGGTAATAAAACAACTCGCAGCCAAAAAAAGCTCTGGAATAGATGGTTTTACAAGTGAATTTTATCAAACATAGAAAGAACTGTCACCAATTCTACATTATTTCAGAAAATAGAAAAAGATGGAATTCTCCCAGACTCTTTCTATGATAACCTTGATACCAAACCCAGGTAAAGACACCACTAAATAGAAAACTATAGGCCAATATCTCTGATGAATATAGCTGCAAAAATCCTAAATAAAATCCTGGCCAATAGAATCCAACGATGCATCAAAAAAATAATTCACCATGACCAAATGGGATTCACAAAAGGTATGCAAGTATGGTTCAACATAAGAAAAACAATCAGTGTAATCCATCACATTAACAAAGCAAAGAACAAGAACCACATGATCCTATCAATTGATGCAGACAAGGCCTTTGACAAAAACCAACACCCTTTCCTGAGTAAAACTCTCAACAAAATAGGAATATATGGAAATTCCCTCAATGTAGTAAAAAAGTATATACACAAACCTGAGATACAACATTGTTTTCAATGGAGAGAGATTGACCTTTGAGAATAGGAATGAGGCAAGGATGCCTGCTGTCATCTCTCCTATTCAGTATTGCACTGGACATCTTAGTGATAGCGATAAACAAGAGAAGGAAATAAGAGGTATCCAAATTGGCAAGGAGGAGGTAAAATTATCTCTATACGCAGATGATATGATAGTATACTAACAAAATCCAAAAGACTCAGCAAGAAAACTACTGGACATAGTTGACCAATTCAGCAAAGTGGCAAGATACAAGATCAACATACAAAAATGATTTCTCTACAGTAACAAAGAAAATACAGAACTGAAAATAAGAAAAACAATACTCATCACAATAGTGAATCACAAGATTGGGAGTAAATCTAACCAGAAGCGTGGAAGAATATCCCATGCTTATGGATAGGAAGACTCAATGGCAATATTACCAAAGGCAATTTACACATTCAATGCAATCCCAATACAAATACCTATCCCAATCTTCAATGAGATGGAAAAGGCAATCTCCAGTTTTTTTGGGATGGAAAGAAGCCCCGAATAAGCAAAGCACTCCTTAAGAATAGAAAAAAGGTAGGAGACATCTCACTCCCTGATTTCAAATCTTACTACACTGCCATGGTGGTTAAGACAGCATGGTACTGGTACAATGACAGACACATAGATCAATGGAATAGAAGTGAGAACCCAGAAATGAGCCCATCTACATATGGTCAAATGATTTTTGACAAGGAGATGAAATCAGTTAAGTGGGGAAATGAAAGCCTTTTTAACAAAAGGTGTTGGCAAAATTGGAAAAATATCTGCAGAAGACTCAAGCAAGATCCACACCTCACTCCCTCCCTACAAAAATCCAACCCTAGATGGATCATGGACCTAGGACTAAAACCAAAGACTATAAACTTCATTAAAGAAAAGCTTGGAAGAACTCTACAAGTCCTAATTCACAACATAAACAGTAGCCCAAGTATCCTGAAAAACATACAACCAGGAGAAGATAAAATAGATGAATGGGACCTTCTAAATCAAATCCCTATGCACATCCAAAAATTCTCTAACAGGGTTAAAAGGGAAGCCACAGACTGGTAATGGCATGGTAATGACATGTCAGATAAGGTATCTAGAATTCATAAAATACTTGAGCACCACAATAAGATGAAGGTAAACAATCCAACTGAAAAATGGGCACCGGATATGAACAGACACTTCACGAAGACGACATTCAGATGGCTAACAAGCACATGAAGAAATGCTCAAAATCCCTAGCTATAAGAGATGCAAATCAAAACAACTATGAGATACCATCTCACCCCAGTAAGAATAGCAAAATTTAACAGAACAGCAAGCAACAAATGCTGGTGAGGTTGTGGAGAAACTGGAACCCTTATTCACTGTTGGTGGAAGCGTAAAATGGTGCAACCACTGTGGAAGGTGGTGTGGCGCTTTCTCAAAAATTTGCAAATAGAGACCATTTGACCAAGCAATATCACTACTGGGAATATACTCAAAGAGACCATAACTGCCACCCAGGCAAATATATGCACACCCATGTTTATCACAGCTTTGTTCACGATAGCAAAGAGCTGGAAACAACCTAAGTGCCCATCAACAAATGAATGGATAGAGAGGCTGTGGTATATTCACACAATGGAAACTATGATGCATTGAAAAACAAGGAACTCATGCAATATTATTCAAAATGGGTGACCTGGAAGGATAGTATGCTGAGTGAAATATCTTAGTCACAAAGGGACAAATATTGCATAGCATCACTGTTATAAAATGACACTGACATCGGGGTTGGGGGCAGACTGAGAAAGATGGGATAACTAATGTATACTGCATTGAAACAGATGAGGGAGAACACTGTTTAAAATGGATATGTGATTAGGTATTATAGTCATGACAGGAGTCCAGAATGAAGGCTACATAGTGGAGTGGACCTGGGGGGAGGGATTGCAAAACAATGAAAGAATTTTTCTTTTACTTTTCAAAGAGAACGGGGGAGGGGTGGGCAGGGAGAAAAGGGTAACAATGAATGAATGGAAATACAAAGTCTGCAAATTTTCATTAAAATTAATTTTAAAAAGATTAAATATAAAATATGTGAAGCACTAAGAGTGATTAAATTCACTTCTAAACATAAATTAAAGGGATATATCATTAGGTATTATTTGCATTACAAGAGTCTAGAATAGGAGGTGCAAAGGAAAGTGGACTTTGGGGGGCACGATATAACAATGAAAGAATTTTTTTTTTAACTTTTCAAGAAGTAAAGTGAATTGGGGGGAGAGGTGGGGAAATGTTGAATAATGAATGAATGGTAATCCACGTTTTCTATAAATTCAATTAAAATCTCAAATAAACCCCTAAAACAGATTAAAATTAAAAAAAAATCAGTAAGGAACAAGGGTATGCACCCTGTACCAGAACAGTATCCCTGACCATGTAGGTCAAGTTATCAGTGGCTTTTTACCGTGGAGTAATAAAAACTACTATAGAACTGGGGGTGGGGGTGGGGGGAAAGAGTATATTGTGTTGTTGTTATGTGCCATCGAGTAGCCTGCAACTTATAGTGATCCTATGTACACTAGCTCTGAAACTGGCACTATCCTGAGCCAGGCTCATCATCTCTGGCAGATCTTATCCTATTTCTCCAGTCACTGAATCAATTCATCACATCCTGGGACTTCCTCTCCTGTGCTGTCCTTCCAACCTTTCAGACATTATGTCCCTCTCCAAGGACTAGTCCCTAATGGCCACATGCCCAAAATATGTAAGATGAAGCCTCAAAACTCTTGCCTCCAAGGAGCAGCCTACTTTCACCCTTTCCAGCATAGATCTGTTTTTCTTCCAGTAGTTCACAGTATAGTCAACACTCTTCTCCAGCATCACAACTGAAAAGGCATTGATCCTTCTTCTATCATTCTTAGTTATTGTTCACCTCTCAGATATATAGCAAGTAACTGCAAAGACCATGGCCATTATCAGATGCACCTTAGTCTCCAGACTGACATCATTGCTCTTACGTATTCTAAAGAAGTTCCTAACAGCAGGCTTTCCCAGTGCAATTTTTTTACTTCCTGACTGTTGGTGCAAAACGTGCTGATTGTTGAACCAAGCACACTGAGGTTATTGACAACCTCAATTTCTTCTCTGCCCATCTTGAAGCTGTTGATAGGCCCAGAGGTGAGAATCTTGGTTGTTTTGATTTTGAGCTTCAATCTTATTGAAAACTACAGTCCTTGACCTTCTGCAGCAAATGCTCTTCAGTTTCAGCAAGTGAGGTTTTGTCATCTGCATAATGCAGGTTGTTGAGGATTCTTCCTCCAATTGTGAGTCCACATTTCCTGCTGATAGAGTTCAGCCTCCTGATGATCTATTCTGCATATAGATTGAAAAGACATGGCAATAAGATGCATCCTAGATGTACACATTTCCTGATCCTGAACTATGCCGTGTTTCCGTGCTCAGCATCCAAAATAGCTTGCCTCTGGAACTTGTAGAAACAATGTTTGAACTTGTAAAAACAAAGAAAGTTAAAACAAGTGTTCAGGTCTTTCCTTCATAGGGTCACTATGAGTCCTCTACGACTCGATGGCACTTAACAACAACAACATTCTAACCTAACTGCTGCTTCCTGGTCCAAGTATAGTTTCCTATGAGCACAATGAACTGTTCTGGGATTCCCATTCTTCTCAAGATGAGCCACAATTCACACTGTCAAATGTCTTCGCACAGTCAATAAAACACAGTTAGACATTCCTCTGATATTCTCTGCTTTTAGTCAAGATACATCAAATACTGGCAAACATGTCCCTTGTGCCATGACCTCTTCTAAACCCAGGCTGCACATCTGGCAGTTCTCTGCTGATGTACTGTTCCAGTCGTTTCTGGATACTCTTCAGCAGGATCTTGCTTGGGTGTGACTTTAGGGATGTTGTTGTTGTTGTTGTTGTTATGTGCTGTCGAGTCACTTGCGACTCATAGCGACCCTATGTACAACAGCCCTAAACCCTGCTCTATCCTGTGCCAATCTCATTGCCTCTGACACATCCATCCCGATTACCCCAGTCACTGAATCAATCCACCTCATAGAGGGTCTTCCCCTCCTGAGCTGTCCCTCCACTCTCCCCAGCATGCTGTCCCTCTCCAAAGACCTGTCTCTCCTTACAACCTGTCCAAAGTATGTCAGGCAAAGCCGCAGAATCCTTGCCTCCAAGGAGCAACCTGGTTTAACCCTCTCTAGGATGAATCTATTTGTTTTTTTGGCAGTCCATGGTACATTCAGTACTCTTCTCCAGCACCACAGCTCAAAGACATCAATTCTCCTTCTATCCTCCCTAAGCATTGTCCAACTCTGATGCATAACAAGTGATTGCAAAAACCATGGCCTGTATCAGGCGCACCTTAGTCTCCAGAGAGACACCGTTGCTCTTGAGTACTTTAGAAAGGTCCCTAACAGCAGACTTTCCCATCGCAATACGTTTTTTGATTTCTTGGCTACTGGTGTCAAGAGTGTTGACTGTGGAGCCGAGCAAACTGAAGCTGTGAACAATCTCAATCTCTTCACCATCCATCCTGATGCTACCGATTGGTCCAGTGGTGAGAATTTTTGTCTTCTGGACATTGAGCCTCAGTCCATATTGAAGGCTGCAGTCCGTGACCCTCTGCAGTAAGTGCATGCTCAGTTTCAGTGAGCAGGGTTGTGTCATCTGCATAACGCAGATTGTTGATAGATCATCCACCAATCCTAACACCACGCTTCTCCTCATAGAGCCCAGCCTCTCGGATAATCTGCTCTGCATACAGGTTGAAAAGGTATGGAGACAGGACACATCCCTGGCGTACACCCTTAAGGATAGTGTTCAATAATCTCCACGTTCTGTTGGGTCACCTTTTTTTGGAATAGAACAAATACAGATCTCTTCTAGTGAGTTTGCCAGGTAGTTGTTCTCCAGATTTCTTGGCATAAACATCCAGGGCAGCATCTATTTGCTGAAGTTTGTCAATTGGTATTTCATCAATCCCTGGGGCCATGTTTTTTGACAATTCCTTCAGAGCAACTCAAACTTGAAATTCCTCCTTCAGGCTCATGATCCTATGTTGGTTGTTTCATGAAATTCTTCTGTGTCAGTCAATTCTTCTTGGATGTTTCCCAGGTCATTCAACATTCTGTCTACTCACATGCAAGTTTAAAGTGAAGCTAAAGAAAATAAAATAAAATCCAAAATAACCAAAGTTTCACTTTGAGTCCAACCAAAATTTAAAGACAATCTCAAGAACAAGTCTGAAGCCTTGAGCACTAAAAAGCAAAGACCAGATGAGTGGGAGAGTATCAAGGATAACATTCATGAAGAATGAAAAAATAATTCAGAGACAAAGAAGAAAGGCCAAGATGGATGTCAAAAGAGACACCGAATATTGCACTAGAGCACCAAGAAGCCAAAGCAAAGGGAAAACATCAAGAAGTTAAGGAGCTGAACAGAGTATTTCAAAAGGCAGCACGGGAAGACAACGCAAAGTACTATAATGAACTGTGCAAGAAGCTGGAGTTAAAAAATTAAAAAAGATTAATTTTCTCAGCATTTCTAATATTGCTTTACCTATCTTTATTGCAACATAATTTACAGTAACAAAGATTTGGAAACAATGAAAGAGCCTGTGGTGATGAAGGAAGATGTTCAAGCTACTCTGAAGGAACTGGAAAGGCCTCAGGGATTGACGGCATAACAATTAATATATTTCAACAAATAGTCACTGCCCTGGATGTGCTCACTAAGTTGCACCAATAAATGTGGAGGACAACCACCTGGCCAACTTACTGGAAGAGATCTATACTTGTTCCCATTTTAAAGAAAGGTGACAGAGTGCATAAATTATTGAACATTATTGATATCAGATGCAAACAAAATTCTGCTGAAAATTATCCAAAAATGACTGGAACACTACTTCAACAGAGAACTGTCAGGTGCAGGCTGGGTTGAGAAGAGGCCATGGTACTAGGATATTATAGCTAATGTTAGATGGATCTTAGCTGAAAGCAGAGAGTACCTGAGGAATGTCAGTGTTTCATTGACTGCAAAGACATCTGACTGTGTGGATCACAACAATCTGTGTCTGACTCGAAGAAGAATGGGAATCCCAGAATATCTGATTTTGCTTATGAAAAACTTATATTTGGACCAGGAGGCAGTCATCAGAATAGATGAAGGAGACACTGCATGGTTCAAAATTGGGAAGGGTATATGTCGGGGATGTATCCTGTGTCCATATAATTTCAATCTATATGCAGAACAGATCATCTGGGAGTCCGGGCTATATGAGGAGGAATGTGGCATCAGGACTGGAGGAAGAATCATCCACAATCTGCGTTATGCAAATGACACAGCCCTGTTTGCTCAAACTGAGGAGGACATGAATAGTTTGCTGTAGAAGGTAAAGGACTGCAGTCTTCAATATGGATAGTAGCTCCACATCAAGAAGACAAAAATTCTCACCATTGGCAATTGGCAATTGACCAATTGGCAGCATCATTATGGATGGTGAAGAGATTGAGATTTTTAAATAGTATTCGTTTTCTTGGTTCCATAATCAGCATTCTTGGTACCAGCAGCCAGGAAATCAAGAGACTAACAGCACTGGGTAAGTTGGATGTCAAGGACCTCTCCAGAGTACTGAAGAGCAACAACATCAGTCTGGAGACTAAGGTGTACCTGAAAAAGGTCACAGTGTTTGCAACTTCTTGCTAAGTGTCACAGAGCAGGACAATGACTAGGGATGCTAGAAAGAGAATTGATGCCTTTGAGATATGGTGCTGGAGAAGAGTGTTGAATATACCATGGACTGCTACAAGAACAAACCTGTTTGTCCTGGAGAGGGTGAAGCTGGGCTGCTCCTTGGAGGCAAGGATTCTGAAGCTTCATCTGATATACTTTAGGCATGCTGCAAAGAGGGACCAGTCCTTGCAGAGGGACATCATGCTTGGAAAGGTGGAGAAGACAGAGAAAGAGAGGGAGACCATCGAAGAGATGGATTGATTCAGTGACTGGGGTAATGAGGGTAGGCATGTCATAGACAGTAAAGTTGGCACAGGATAGAGCAGGTTTCAGGGATATTGTATATAGTGTCATATTAGTTACAAGTGACTCAATGGCATGCAACAACAGTTCTTTTTGGGGGGAGAGAGGGTAATTGTTATTAGTTACTTAGCTCTGGCTCATGCCGACCCCATCTACATTAGGACAAAATGTTGCCCAGTCCTCTGCCATCTTCATAATCATTGGTATGTTTGAATATATTGTTGTTTTTATATAGGACTTCCCAAGCTATCATTAGATTAGATAATACTCTGTTGTGATTCATAAAGTTTTAATTGACTAGTTTTCAGAAGTACATCATCAGATTTTCTTCCTCATCTTTTCTTCCTCATCTATCTCAGAGTAGCAGCTCTCCTGAACCTATCAATCATGGGTCACCCTGCTGGTATTTAAAATACCAGTGGCATAGCTTCTAGCAACAAGCAAGTCATGGCAGTGCAACAACTTGACAGATGGCTATCTCATCAATCCACTACAATTAAACTCATATCCTAGCTTTTCTTATGGTCACTAAATGACCTCCACGAAACCAATTTCATAGTTCATTTTCAAGCCTCATATTTTTAGCCACTTATGAGGAGCTCCTGACATATTTGAACACTATCTTGTTCTTCAAACCGCTTTTCTAAATGGACTTCCAAACATATATTCTCCTATGTTCTTTTTCTATATTTCTAGCTTCTCCTTATTAATTCTTGCTTGGTTTGTTCCCTTCCCCAACCTCAAAATACTGGATTGTCCCACAGCTCAGTTCTCAGATCTCTTATCTTCTCTGCCTACCTCCTTCCATGATAAGCTTCTCTGGTTGTAGAATGCTATCTATATACTAAACTATAAAATTCACTATCATCTAACTGGTTTCAACTCATAGTGACCCTATAGAATAGAATGATGTTGTTCTGTACAATCAAGTTGGAAGTGATTCATATTTGACCCATCAGCAGATTTTCAGAGGCAGAGACTGACCATCTTTCTTGTGTGGATTCAAGTCAAGTGTCTTTGGCTTAACAGCACAACTACTTACCAGTAACCTCCCTATAGCACCGAGTAGATCTGCCTATAGAGTTTCCAAGGCTGCAAATATTTATGAAAGCAGACTTCCACCTTTTCTTTTACAGAGTACCTGATGGGTTTGAAATGTCAACATTTTGGTCAGTACTTGTGGGCTTAACATTTATACCACCTGCTTACTGCTGTTGAGTTGATTCTGAATAATGGTAACCCGACAGGATAGAGTAGAACTGCTGCTCACAGGGTTTCCAAAGCTTTAATTCTTAATAAAAAAAGACTTCCTCATCTTCCACTTGGAAGCAGCTGGTTGAATGGAACCTCTGACTTTTTGGTTAGCAGCTGAATGTTGTAACCATCAGGGCTCCCTTACTGCATAGTAAAGACCCCTCAAATTTATATGTAGAGGAAGAAGTCAGCCTTGACCACAAGCTACATTCACACTTCGATATCTAGCCAGACATATCAAACTTAACAGACTTAAAATGAACATGATTTTCTTTACTTACTATCTCCTTTCTATCTCTCAATGAAGTAAAATAGCACCAAAATATTGTTCAAATTCCAATCTTTAAGTTGTTTTGACTTATCTTTCTCTTATATCTTACATATAATCCACTTCCAAACCCAGTCATTTCCGTCTTTCCTTCAGTGTTACCACCCTAGCCTAAAAATACCATTATCTATCTCTATGTAGATTCTGATATTGGCTTTCTTATTTGGACAAACGATTGCTTCAACTCTTACCTATATTTACTGACCAAAATGTGAGAATAAAACCAGCACTACAAAGCATCCACAATGATATTTTCAAATTCTAAATAATGTTATGCAATGTATAAAATCTTCATAAGGTTTCCCCCTATATGACTCAAAACAAGAGTGGAGGTAGTTAGTATGATATCACTGGATTTCCTGCAACTTCTCCAGCTGGATGTCCTGGTCTTCCATAGTTCTTCCAACGTGCTAAGTGCATCCCAGTCTCAGCAGTTCTACCAGGCCTGACCACTTCTTTCACATCATTTCCTAAACAAAATGCCTCTGGAAACTCTATGAACTTTGACAAATGTCAATAGTTGTGGTGGGGCTACAGGCCTTTTGTTCATAGGGTCGCTATGAGTCTTACTTAACTCAAAGGTAATCAACAACAACTATCTGCACTTAAATACTACATATGTTCTAATTGAAACCGTATACCAGATATTATTGAGCAACGCCATGAAGAAAAAGCAATAACCCAGATATAGTTAGATGAAAAAGTAGCTTAATTAGAGTTATCACAGCATTATTTTCCATATCATAGATCTAACTAACAAAGCACCATCAAAGGTTGAAAATAAAACTGAGACATTTAGTAAGAAAATGGAAGCGTTTACTGACTAGAAACAAAAAGACAAATTACTACAATTCGGGATATGCAAGAAAAAACTATGAAACTAATGATTTTTGTTTTGTTGTATTTTCTTTCTGACTCTGATAGTGTAAGAGTCATAATCAATTACAGTATTACTACAAGACAAGTTAAGAAGAGAAACATAATAACATTTGGGTGAATTTTCCCTAGAAATTTCATTAAAACTCCCTTGTTTTCTAAGGCTAATGAGCATTTGCTATCTGGTATACAACTTATACAACTGAATAAGTTGTATTCAAGAGGCTGAGAAGTGGAGAGGCACTGAGAACAGACTAGCCATTCATTCAATGGCTGAACCTCTTCTGCATGCCAGACATTGGGGCAGAAGGGTAAGAATACAGTAGTTCTTAAGAAAGAAAATAAAAGAAAGAGCCATACATAGCCCAAGCTAAATATGTGGAAACTGACCCTAAACAACAGTCAAAGACTTTCAAGAAGCACACTAAAGAGATGAAATACACACACACACACACACACACACACACACACACGGACATGCACACGCAACCCCACCCCCACCCCCCACCGAGATAAATCAGACACAAAAGAAATTTTTAAACCAAGACATGCAATCATCAAGATAAAATAAAATCTCACATAATTGGCTTAATAATAGGTGAGAGGGAGAATTCCATAACCTGGAGAAGATAGCATAGACTTTAAATTTGAGTAACAGATAACAAAAGCCTAAAAATCTCAAGAACCAAAGAAACAAGACTAAAGGGTGTAAAAAGTATTACAGTCTCAGGAGAAAAGCCTGCAGTTATGAAAAAGTATTTGATAATACTGCACTGCAACAGATGAGGGAGAGAACTGTTTAAAAGGGATATATGATTAGGTATTATTGTCATGACAAGAGTCCATCCATAATGAAGGCAGC
>NW_006399988.1:1665911-1670934 GCF_000299155.1 Elephantulus edwardii
AAGAAAAAAACTTTGGGAACATGAAACACACTTAAATCCCTAAAGAAGGGAAGGGGTGGAAAAGAAAAGGGGAGTAAATAATTAAAAACTCATCTTCCTATTCACAGGATCAATAAACAGAGAACTAGAACTTAAGATATATACACAGTTACTTTTGTGATGGTGCTATTTATCTTGGTTTAGGTGGGCAATGAATTTCTAAAAATATGCTCATTTTCTAGAAGTTTGAAAATTTACTGGAGTACAATTCTTCATCGTATTTTATTATCATCCTTTTGTTTTAGTTGGCTCTGTTGTCTTGTCATCCACTTAATTTTTTTTTTATTCCTATACCTATTAAGGTAGTTTCTCTTTCTTTTTCATTGTTGAATTTGAATTGTCAGGTGCTTTTCAATTTTACTAATCATGTCAAGGAACTGATTTCTAGTCTTGTTGATTCTTCCAAGTATTCTGTTTTATATTTTTTCTACTCTATTATTTGTTGTTGTTGTTGTTGCTCTATAGAGTATA
This sequence comes from Elephantulus edwardii, assembly GCF_000299155.1. Classification (NCBI taxonomy): domain Eukaryota; kingdom Metazoa; phylum Chordata; class Mammalia; order Macroscelidea; family Macroscelididae; genus Elephantulus; species Elephantulus edwardii. The sequence goes on from NW_006399988.1 coordinate 1,666,422, forward strand.
GGCTTTGCTTACTGTTATTTTTCTAAGTTTGAGATTTAAGGTGTTGAGTTTTGTTTTTTCGTACTTTTTGATTTGTACCTCTATTGCAATAAACTGACATTTGGGAACTATTTTTTACGTGTCCCAAAATTTTGCATGTTGTTTTCATTCTCATTTGTCTCAAGAATGTTTTAACAGTGTATGAGAGTTCCACTTCTCCATGTCTTCTCATTTTCCTGTTAAACTTTGCCATTCCTACTGGGGTAAACTGCTATTTCCTTGTGGTTCTGACTTGCATCTCTCTGACAGCCAGTGATTTTGAGCATTTTTTCATGTATCTGTTGGCCATCTGAATGTTTTCCTTTGTGAAAAGTCTTTCCATATCATTTCCATACACATTTTGTAATTGTGTTATTAATCCTTTTCTGTTTTATTTCTTTTTTTAATTGAAATTTCATTAATGTGTATAGAGACTTTGGATTTATATTCATTCATTGTTGCACATTTTCCTCCCAGCCCAGTCAATCCTCCAGTTGGTTTTTCTCATAGAAAAGTAAAACAAAACAAAACAACCCATTTATTATTATACAATCCCTCTCCCCAAGTCCATTCCCCCAATAAACTCTCATTCTGAACTCTTGTCAGGAAAATAACACCTAATCATATATTACTTTCAAACAGTTCTCTCCTACATCTGTTTCAATGCAGTAGACATTATTTACACCCTCTTTTCTTAGATTCACCCTAACACCAATGTCAGTCCTGTTTTATACAAGTGGCATGATGCAGTGTTTGTCCCTTTGTGACTGAGCTATTTCACTCAGCTCAGCATAATTATCTTCCAGGGGCACCCATTTTGTATAATATTTCATGAGGTCCTTATTTTTCAATGCAGAATAGTATTCCATAGTGTGAATGTACTGCAGGCTCTCTATTTATTCGTTTGATGATGGGCACTTGGGTTGTTTTCAATTCTTTGTTACTGTGAACAAAGCCACAATGAACATGTGTGTGTATATATCTGCTTGGATGGAAGTCAGGGTTTCTTCCTAGTATTGGAATATCTTGGAGTATATTCTAGTAGTGGAACTGCTGGGTCAAATGGTATTTCTATTTCCAACTTTTTGAGAAACCACCACACTGCCTTCCATAGTGGTTGCACCATTTTACACTCCCATCAAAAAGTGAAAAAGGGTTCCAACTTCTTCTCAACCTCGCCAGCATTTGTTGTTTGCTGTTCTGTCAAACTTTGCTAATCATACTGGGGTGAGATGATATCTCATGGTTGTTTTGATTTACATCTCTTTGTTCAGCTTCTTGAATATATATTCTCTCATTCTTCATTATGCCTGGGAAGTTTTCCTCTGATAATTCTTCCACGACTTTTTTAGTGCCTTTACTTGCTTCTTCCTGTTCTGGGATTCTGATTGATTCTGATGATGTACATGTTACTTCTCTTGATGGTGTCCCACATTATTATTAGGTTTTCTTCTTTCGCCTTCATTTTTGTTTCTGCTTTTTGCTCTAGTACATCAATTCTATCTTCTATTTCACTGGTTGTGTGTTCCATATCTTCATCTCTGTTCACGTGTCCCTCCATCATGTTGACAGCCTCTGAGATATTTTGGATCATGGTTTCTTTTTCACACCCAGAGTCTCTAGTGCCTCATTTCTTTTATTTGCATTGTTTTGGATTGTGTTTTTTTCAAGCTCCTCCTGGTTTTTGCTTGCAGTATCTTGTAATTCTTCAAATTCCCCCTAACCCATTGAAAATATTCAATCATTGTTCTGTTAAATTCTGTGTCAGAATGTTCCATCAGACTTTCTGGTTTCAGGAAATCCACTGATACTGTGTCACTTTTTGGGTGTGATAGCTTGCTTTGCACTTGTGTAGGATGTGAGATCGTTTGATTTCTACGTGACATTGCTACGGTAGAGTTTTTTGTGCCTGTATGGAAGTCACTGCTACAGAAGAGGGCACAGCAGTTACAATGGCTGTGTTCCTCTCTGAACTTCTGACCCAAGGGAACTGTCCATTCATGGCCTGTGAAAGTGGTCTCTTCTCTCAGATAATTGTTATAGCTAAGTCAGACCAAGGTGCTCTGAAATAAAGGAAGGTACTTGACTGGACATGAGCAGATCTGAGGTTGGGGTTGGGGGGTAGACAGACAGGGCAGGCACAAGCACCTGAATATGCTGGGTGGGCATGTGCTCAGACACCAGTCAGGTGGGCACACTTGGGGATCTCATTCAGATTCTAGATGTCCTTGTGGGCACACACAGGGATCTCACACAGGGTTAAGCTGTTTGGTTCACATGGCATGCATAGGGACCTCACTCAGGCTGCAGCTGTCCTGCTCAACCTGGCAAGACTATGTGCCCTAGTGGGGATGCACAGGGACATCACTTAGGTTGCAGATGTCCTGCTGGCATGTGGTGGGGCTAACTTCCAGATGGTCATGCATGGGGACCTCACTCAGTTTGCAGCTGTCCTGCTCATGCCTGGAGGGTCTACCTGTCTGGTCTGGGACACACAGGGAGCTCAACTGAGGTTGCAGGTGTCCAGCTGACACCCAGAAGGGTTAGCTTCTATTTGGGCATAAGCAATAAACACACTCAGTTCACAGCTGTCCTGCTCGTGCGTGGGGGGGGGGGGTCTATCTGTCCATGTGGGGACGTGCAGGGAGCTCACTCAGGTGGCAGCTGTATGGCTGGCGCCTGGTGGGGCTATCTTCCGGCTGGGCACACCCGAGCAACTCACTGACTTTGCAGCTGTCCTATTCATGGCCGGTCAGGCTACCTGCCCATGTGGGGATGCACGGGGATCTCACGCAGGTTGCAGTTGTATGGCTCGGCTCATACCCAATGGGGCTACCTTCTAGGTGGGCATGTGCGAGGACCTCAGTCAGACTCCAGATGTCCAGCTGGTGCCCTGCGGTGCTGGCACCCTGTGGATTAATGTCAGGCAGGGCTAGTGCCCCGTGGGGCTAACGTTTCCTAATTTTTTTCTTATGGAAGCACTGTAATTGTCTGAAAACTTTTGTTATAAGACCCTTTTGTGACATGCTATTGCCAAATGTTTTTCCCCAGACAATTGGTTTTCTTTCCACCATATTGGAAAATGTTTTTATGCACACAGGGACTTAATCTTTGTAAGGTTCCATTCACTGATGCTATCCTCTCCTGCTTGTGTATTTCTGGCTGCATTTGCCAACCACTTGATAACATCAGCTAGGCTTTCTAAGGTTGCTTTCATTTTGGCTCTTATGATCTTCACAGTTTTTGGCTTTACCCCTTAGATCTCTGATTCACCTTGAGTTGATTTTTGTGTACGGTGGAAGATGTAGATCCTGCTTCAGTTTTCTAAAAGTAGCAGTATAGTTTTGCCAGCACTATTTGTTAAACAGGATGTTGTTTCCCTATTTGGTAGGCTTTGTTTCCTTGTCCAATACCAGCTGTCTGTAAGTAGATGGCTTATTTTCTTGGTTCACAATTCTATTCTAGTGGTATATGTGTCTGTCATTGTAGCAGTACATTCTTGATAAGATTGAAAAATGGTACAACCACTCTGGAAAGCAGTTTTTCATTTCCTCAAAAAGCTGAAAATAGAAATTCTATATAACATATTCTACTGCTAGGAATATATCCTGAGGAAAATAAAACTGAGACACCAGTGGAGATTTGTACACTGATAATCACAGCAGCGTTATTCACAGTTGTAAGAATATGTAAACTGCCAAAATAGCCATCAACAAATGAATGCACTGAAAAATTGTGGTACACAATGGAATACTATAAATCTCTCAGAAGCAATGCTTTCAAAATATGTTATATAACATAGGAGGAACTGGAGAAAATGATGTTGAATGAACTAACTCAGTTTTATAAGGCCAACTATAGCATAAGACCATTACTGTAAAAATAGAAGGATAAATATAAGATGTGTTCAAAAGTCAAAGTGGGAAGGAGATAGAGAAGTGGGGCTGAGAGGGGGGAAATCATGAGGTCTCAGAATTTGTTGGGCAGAAAGAGGGGGGTAAGAATTAGGAAAGATCTAGTGGGGGTTTGAAAAACTGGGGTAATGGTGGACACGGATCAATGGTAACTAATTTTATAAAACACAATGTGTGGGAATGATTGTTGGGAACAAAATGTATATTAGCAAAACACAATGAGTACTAATTTTGTATGCAAACCAATACAAAATTTTGAAAAATTATTAACTGAATTTTAGAAAATGTCCTTTATCACTGACTAGAGGTCAAGAGGGAGCTCTGGTGGCTGAGTGGCAAGAGGCTGCACTGCAATACCAGAGGTACGCGGTTTGAATCCACCAGATGCTCTTCCAGAGAAGGAGGGGAAATCGCCTCATGTACCAGTCAGACTCGATTTGACGGTACACACCCAAAGACGCTCAGCATTTCTTAAGCTCAAGTAACTGAAGAACAAATTCAAACCTAGAGTTGCTATAATCAAGGATGCTTTAGGCAGAATATTAAATGATCCAGGAAGTATTAAAAGAAGATGGAAAGAA
>NW_006399988.1:1672393-1676483 GCF_000299155.1 Elephantulus edwardii
TCAGAGACGGTGCGATTAGCACAGAACAAAGCAGAGTTTAGGGCTGTTGTACATGGGCCCACTATGAGTCGCAAGCGACTCAACAGCACATAACAACAACAACAACAGAGTTCAAGAAGTGCAATATTTCTTTTCCTTGTAAATGATTTGTTTTCCTCTCTATAGATCTTCCTGTTGTTGATTCCTAATTTTCAAGCATGTTGATTTGAAAAGATGTTTGTTACTTGTTTGTTAAATAATTCAACATTATTTCGTTTCAGGCTTGTTGTATAACCAAATATATGATATATTCTAAAGAATGCTCTAAGTGCAATGAAGAAGAGGGTATACTGTGTACTTATTGGGTGGAGTGGTCTATACATATCTTTGAGGTCAAGTTGGTTAACTGTATTGCTTATTTCTTCTTTGTCTTAGCTAAAGAATGGGAATCCCAGAACACTTGATCATGCTTTTGCAAAACCTATACCAGGAGGCAGTCATCAGAAGACAGCAGGGAAATATTGCATGATTCAAAATTGGGATGGGTGTATGCCAAGGATGTGTGCTATCTCCATACCTTTTCAATCTGCATGCAGAACAGATTAACAGGGAGGCTCAGCTCTATGAGGAGGAATGTGGCATCAGGAATGGAGGAAGACTCATCAACAACCTGCTATGCAAAAGACAAATTCTTGCTTGCTGAAACTGAGGAGGACCTGAAGCACTTGGTGCAGGTCAAGGACTGCAGCCTTCAATATGAGATGAAGTTCAATATCAAGAAAAAAAAAAGATTTTTACCACTGTGCTAACTGGCAACATCAAGACAGACAGTGAAGAAATTGAAATTATTAACAATTTCAGCTTGTTCGGCTCCACAATCGGCACTCTTGGTATTGCAACCAGGAAATCAAAAGACAATTTCATTGGGGAAATCAGCTGTCAGGGACTTCTCCAGAGTACTGAAAAGCAATGATATCAGTCTGAAGACTAAGGTGTGCATGATCCAGGGCATGGTCTTCACAATTATTTCCTTACAGAGAGATGGACAATGACTAAGGATGATGGAAGAATGATCAATGCTTTTGATTTGTGGTGCTGGATAAGAGTACAGACTATACCATCGACTGGTAAGAGAACAAACAAGTTCTGGAGGAAAGGTTCTTGAATCTCCGTGAGACATACTTTGCACATGTTGCAAGGAGGGCCCAGTCCTTGGAAAGGGACATAATGCTTAGGAGGATGGAGGGACAGAGCAAAAGACGACGACCCTGGATAAGATGGATTAACTGGGGTCATGGGAGTAGGTGGGTCAGAGACAAGTTGGTTTAGAGCTGCTGTACATAGGATCACTATGAGCCAAAAGCTACATGACAACAACAACAACAACAACATTTATGATTGAAAGAACTGTATTAAAGTTTCTTACTATTATTATGGAGTTATTTCTCTATTCAGATCTGTTAAAATCTGACTTACGTACTTGGAGGCTCTGTATTTGGTTGCCTAGATAATATTTATAGTTAAGTCTTCTTGTTCAATTGACTCTTTAATCATCACATAACACTCCTCCTTATCTCTTATGCCAATTTTTGTCTTAAACTCTGTTTTATCAGAGATTAATATTGCAACTGTTGTTCTTTATTGTTACTTTATTGATATTTCCCCCAGTCTCTGATTTTCAGTCTATATTTGTCCTTGTGTCTAAGCTGTGTAAAAAACGCACTGATGGGTCATGTTTACTAATCTATCCTACTGCTCAAGGAACTCTGGTGGCCTAGTGGTAAGAAGTTATGCTGCAATCCCAAAGGCAGTGGTTTAAATCCACAAGCTGTTCTGTGAGAGAATGATTGGCAATCCCTTCCATGTGATTAACTAGCTCTGAAAACCTGCTCGGGGACAGCTATGGGTGGATTCCAACTCAACTGAATACAGCAACTACTCTTTCACTCTTCAGTGGTGCACGGAATCCATTAATACTCAGCATAATTATAAACTGGTATGGTTTTACACAGTTATTTCTAGCACTTTAAAAAATTTCTGGGTGGCGGTGCACAAGGGCGACGGTGGTGCAGGAAGACTTATTTGCTGAGGACTGGTAGCTTAATATCTAGGAAGAGACTGCAACCCCTAACTCTCAGCACTGCCCAAGCCCTGCACCCCCATCCCTGCCACAGGGACACCACCCCACCACCATCTCGCGCCCCCACACTTCTGGCACACCCTGGTGACTTCAGCACAACCCTGCACCCCTGGCGGTGCTCCAGGGCCACTAGAGACTCCTTCATGCAGCACAAAAACAGCCTTGAACAGTACGATTCTGATTCAGCACACAAAGGCACACCGTGGAGCCAACCATTGTCTGAAGCTACCAATCGAGCTGCTGTGGGACTGATCTACCAGAGAAAGGCTGGAAGGATCCGAACTGGGTTTTCTTGGGCACCAGCGATTGGGAGAGTTCCCAAGGGTGAGCCCACTGGTGGGAATTTGGCTGAGCTCACTGAGGGCACGCCAACTGCCCAGGAATGAGCTGTCCAGTGATAATTTGGCTGAACTTTTGTGGACAATGCAAACCAGCCAGAGGCTACTGGGTTGGTGGGAATTTGACTTTGTCTTGTTGAGTCCCCTTGGACCCAGGAGATAATTAGGCTGAACTTTTGTGGACACCGCAAACCAGCCAGAGGCGAGTGGATTGGTGGGAATTTGACTTTGCCTTGTTGAGTCCTCTTGGACCCAGGAGCCTTCCTGGGCAGGAACCACTGTGCAAGGGCAACTGTGTGAGCACCACTGGACAGGGACCAGTGAATGAAAACCACTGGGTGGGAGAAGGACAGCTGGAATTTGAATAGGGACCCCAACTGTAAGCACACCCAGACAACTGAGGCCTGAGTGAGGTCCCCCAAGTGGTTGACCTGCCCTTGTGATTGCTGCAACCCCATTTGGCTCCACTCCTGTATCTACACATCGGGTTAATCAACCTGCCTCTAATCCGGAGCACCTTGACCTATCTTACCTACAAGAGGCTGCTCTCACAGGCCCTGAAGTGACATTTCTCTGGAGTCAGTTGTTCGGAGAAAAAGCACAAGTGAGATAGCAACCCAACTGATCTCTAGAGTATTAACTTCATTTCAAGAACATATCAATGTCTCAAAGAAAGCAAGCTGTCCCACACAATACACAAGCACAAAGCAAGATATCACCCCCAAAGGGTGACACAATATCAATGGATTTCCTGAAGACAGAAAGTCTCATGGAACTTTCTGACCCAGAATTTAAAAGAAAAATGATTGGATATTGTCAATGGATGAAAGAAAAACTTGAAGAATTACAGGATAATACAAGCAAAAACCAGAAGGAAAAAAAGAAAAAAAAGAACAAAACAAAACAACAGTCCAGAACAAGGTAGAGAAAACAAACGAGGCATTAGCAGCACTGGAAAAACAAGAAACCCCTATCCAAAATATGAGGTCCAATGTTTCAGATGCTGTAAACATGATGGAGGGACACATGAGCAGAGTTGACGACATGGAACAAAGAACTAGTGAAATAGAAGACAAAATTGTCACCATGGATTTGCTAGAGCAAAAAGCAAATTCAAAAAGAAATGAAAAAGAAGAAAACCTAAGAATAATGTGGGATACCATCAAGAGAAATAACATGCGCATCATTGGAATACCAGAACAGGAAGAAGCAAGTAAAGGCACTGAAAAAGTTGGGGAAGAAGTACTAGAGGAAATCTTCCAAGGCATAATGAAGAATGAGAGAATATATATACAAGAAGCTCGGCGAACACCATATAGACTAGACCCAAAGAGAAAAACATCAACGCATATCATAGTCAAATTTGCCAGAACCAAAGATAAGGAGAGAATCCTGAAAGCAGCAAGAGAGAAACAAAGAGTAACTTATAAGAGAGAGCAGATAAGACTAAGTCCTGATTTCTCAGCAGAAACCATGCAGGCAAGAAGAGAGTGGAAGGAAATATATCAAACACTCAAAGAACACAACTGTCAACCAAGAATACTGTACCCAGCAAAGTTATCCATCAAATATGAAGGACAGATCAAGATGTTCCCAGAAAAGCAAAACATAAGAGAGTTTGTAAAAACAAGAC
>NW_006399988.1:1677043-1678442 GCF_000299155.1 Elephantulus edwardii
AAACTGAAAAAGGAAATAGACAACACTACTGTAATACTTGGAGACTTCAATACACCCCTCTCAAGAAAAGATAGAACTACCAGAAAGAAACTCAACAAAGATACTGAAGAATTAAACCATACAATAAACCAACTTGACCTCATAGATATTTATAGGCTAATGCACCCCCAACCTTCTTCTCCAATGTACATGGAACATTCTCCAGAATAGATCACATTCTGGGACACAAGCAAAGCATCAATAAATGAAAAAACAGAAAAATAATACAAAGGATCTATTCAGACCATAATGCCACAAAATTAGAAATCAATAATAGGACGGTAAAGGAGAAAAAAACCCATGCATTTGGAAGCTGAACAATTCCTTGCTTGAACACGACTGGGTACTAGAAGAAATAAAAAAGGAAATAAAAAAGTTTCTTGAAACAAACGACAATAAAAACACCACTTACCAAAGCCTCTGACAAACAGCCAAAGCAGTAATTAGAGGTCAATTTATAGCAATAAGCAAACACATCAAAAGGCAAGAAAAATTGACCACTGACTCTCTAACTCAACATCTCCAGCAAATTGAAAAAGAGCAGCAAGAAAACCTGACCCCCTCTAAAAAACCGGAAATTATAAAAATCAGAGCAAAAATAAAAGAAACAGAAAACCTAAAAACAATTGAAACTATCAACAAAACTAGGAGTTGGTCTTTTGAAAAGGTCAATAAAATTGACAAACCATTACCAAAGCTCACAAAAGAAAAGAAAGAAAAAACACAAATGATGCAAATAAGAGATGAGTCAGGCAACATCACAACAGAACCAGTGAAAATAAAAAAGCTAACATTAGAGTATTATGAAAAATTACACTCAAATAAATATGAAAACCTAGAGGCAATGGACAAATACCTAGAAATGCACAACCTACCTAAACTAACAGAAACTGAAACAGAACATCTGACCAGACCCATTACAAAAGAAGAAATTGAAAAGGTAATACAACAACTTTCGACGAAAAAAATGCCCTGGACCAGATGGTTTTACAAGTGAATTTTATAAAACATTCAAAGACGAATTATCACCAATTCTACATAAACTATTTCAGGAAATAGAGAAAGATGGAATTCTCCCAGATTCATTCTATAAAGCAAACATATCCTTGATACCAAAGCCAGGAAAGAACACCACCAAAATAGAAAACTATAGGCCAACATCTCTCATGAACACTGATGCAAAAATACTGAATGAAATCCTGGCCAATAGAATTCAACGATAAATCAAAGAAATAATCCATCATGACCAAGTGGGATTTACAACAGGTATGCAAGGGTGGTTCAACATAAGGAAAACAACCAATGTAATTCATCATATTAACAAAGGAAACAAAAATAACCACATGATCCTATCAATTGA
>NW_006399988.1:1679790-1691523 GCF_000299155.1 Elephantulus edwardii
AATTTATAGAATACTTGACCACCACAACAAGATAAAGGTAAATAATCCAATTGAAAAATGGGCACAGGATATGAACAGACACTTCACCAAAGAAGACATTTAGATGGCCAACAAGCACATGAAGAAATGTTCAAAATCCCTAGCTCTAAGAGAGATGCAAATCAAACAACTATAAGGTATCATTTCACCACAGTGAGAATAGCAAAATTTAACAGAAGAGCAAGCAACAAATGCTGGCGAGGTTGTGGAGAAACTGGAACCCTTATTCACAGTTGGTAGGAGTGTAAAATGGTGCAACCACTGTGGAAGGCGGGATGGCGCTTTCTCAAAAAGTTGCAAATAGAGATACCATTTCACCCAGCAATTTCACTACTGGGAATATATCCCAAAGAGACCATAACTGACATCCAAGAAGATATATGCACACCCAAGTTTATTGTGGCTCTGTTCACAATAGCAAGGAGTTGGAAACAACCCAGGTGCCCATCAACAAAAGAATGGCTAGGGAAGCTGTGGTATATTCACAGAATGGAATACTATGCTGCACTGAAAAACAAGGAACTCATGCAATATTATTCAAAATGGGTGAAGCTGGAGGACATTATGCTGAATGAAATATCTCAGTCGCAAAAGGACAAATATTGCATGGTGCCACTATTGTGAAATAGTACTGATATCAGGGTGGGTGTAAGACTCAGAAAAACTGGATAAACTGTTTATTCTGCACTGAAACAGATGAGGGAGTGAAAAATTTAAAAGCGATGTATGATAGGGTATTATGGTTATCAGAAGAGTCCACAATTAAGGTTGCATAGTAGAATTTACTTGGGGTGGCAGGAGGGTTGTGGAGGGATTGTGTCCCAGGGAGGGAAGGTTTCTTTTACTTTTGAAAGAGAGGAGCGAACTGGGGGTGGGGGCGGGACTGGGCGGGGAGAGAAGTGCAGCAATGAATTAATGGAAATCCAAAATCTCTTTAAATGCTCATTAAAATTATTACAAAAATTCTGATATTTTTGTTGTTGTTCCATCTATTTTTCTGTGCTTCGTTCATTTTGTTTATGGCTTATTTTAAAAAAAAACAATCAACCAAAAATTAAAACCCACACACAAAACTCCTAACCCCAAAACTCCTTTTCCCTCACTGTGGCTGAATTGTTTCCTAAGTCTATGATTTCTTACTTATTTTTTCATTAGAAAATTTATTCATGTCCTTGAAGTTATCTTGTATGTTAGTATTTTATCCATAAGTCTAAGATAATTAGTTTAACTTGAAAGCTCTGGGGGTCGGGGGATGCCAACCAAAAGTTCTATACACAGAAAAATTATCCTTCAAAATTACAACAGAAATTACAAAATTTCCAAATAAGCAGAAATAAAGAGGATCTGTGAAAACTACACCCGCCCTATATGGAAGACTGAAGGGAGTTCTTTGAATCAGAACCAGCAACAAAAACCAACAGTATAAAATTAGTACTCAACAATAACATCATTCAGAAAGTGACCCAGACCCTGGTGGAAAGAGGGTGCATTGCAATCCCAAAGGCACACAGTTCGATTCCACAAGATGCTCTGCTGAAGAAGGAGGGGCAATCTCCTCCTGTGCCAGCTGGATCTGATTTGACAGCACTCAACAAGTAATAATAAAAAAAAATAAGCGACCCAGACCTAATAATACACAAATTAAAATAAACCCATGTAAGATAAATACACAAAGTAAAAGAAAATAGATTAAAAATAGAGACTAAGAGGTATTAGTCTTCAAATGAGAACAAAACAATAAGAGATAATACATAATGTAGCTAGTGAACTTCTAAATGGAAAAGAAGTCATGTGCTTGCTTCTGCAGCACATGTACTAAAAAAAAAAAAAGAAAAAGTCCAGGAGCTTTCAAGTTAAACTAATTCCTCATTTATTGTGCCTTTCAGTGTTCTTTGTCTTTAATTTTGGACAATTTTTAGTATGATATATATAGGTGTTTTTCTTTTAAAGTCTATCTATTTGAGGTTAACTTAGCATCTTGAATGTATAGTTCCTACTTTTTCATAATATGTGGGAATATTTCTCCCAGCAAATCTCCAACATCTTCCTCTACGCTCTTTCCCCCATTTAATGTTCTGGAGTTCAAATTGCACATATTATTTCTCTTGATTATGTCCTAAATAATTTTTTCCTTCTTTTGGCTGATTGTTTTTCTAACAAATTACTATTTAGGGAATTACTTTCTTCCCATAAGTGAAACTGTGGGACATGTGTATGACTGGGCTGTGTGGATATTGTTGTCTCTTGCTAGGTAGACAAAGAAAAAGAGAAACAAAATGAGCAAATTAACCAACCATACAAATTCATCCCAAAACAAAACCACGTCAACAACCTAGATTGAAAAGTAAAAAAACCTGAAAACAAAAACAAAACAAAAAAAAAACCTAAAAGAAGAATGAAGGGAAAGAATCAGATTAGAAAGAGAAAAAAGGAAAAAATTTAAAAGATAAGCAAGAGAAAGTGAAAAATGCAAAAGAGAAGGTATGGTAGAAGTAAAAATTGGACAACAAAGAATGATGGTAAAGAAGCTAGGGGGGAAAGGAGGGACCTGGTGGAAGTGGTGAGGCAAGCATTTGAGAAGCAGACTGGCCACCTGATTGGTGCCTATAATTACTGGGCCAGGTGGAAACAAGTGTGTGGTTGGGGACAGTTTCTCTTGGTCTAGCAGAAGGCTGAGGCAGGAATGGGCAGTCATGACAGAGTTTCTGTTCATCTGTGAGATCGCTGAGAATGCTAGAGAAGGCCTAAGATATAGTGCTGAAGATTAGTAAAAACAGCTGGAACTGTAGAAGATTCAAGCTAGATTCAGAAGAGATTACAGAATGAAGGGTACCACTGTCAGATGGATGTTGGCTGAAAGCAGGGAATACAAGAAAGACAGCTATCTCTGTTTTATTGACTACGCAAAGGTGTTTGACTGTGTGGATCATAACAAATTATGGCTAACACTGAAAAGAACAGGAATCCCAGAATATTTGCCTGTGCTCATGTGAAACCTATACTTACATCAAGAAGAAATTGTCTGAACAAAACAAGGAAATACTGTATGGCTTAAAATCAGAAAACTTGTGTGTCAGGGTTGTACCCTTTTTCCATATCTATTTGATCTGTATGCTGGGAAAATCATTCGAGAAACTTGTCTACATGAAGGAGAATGGGGCATCAAGATTGGAGGAAAATTTATTAACAATCTGAATTACACAGATGGTACAACACTGCTTACTGAAGAGGACTTAAAGCACTTGCTGTAAAAAAAACAATATATGTAAATTATGTAAAATATAATGTACATGAATGAAACTCAACGTGAATGATTATATGTAAACAATAATAATTTTATAAAAACCTCAAACAAACAAAATCCTAATTACCAGATCAACAGGCAATATCATAATGTTGTTACGTGTTGTTGAGTTGACTATAATTAATAGTCGCATGATAGAGAGAAGATTCAAGTTGTCATTGATTTCATTTTACTTAGATCCACAATCAACATGCATGGGAACAGAAATTATTCTGTCATGGATGTCCCAGAGTGCTAAGAGTGCAAGGATATTAGTTTAAAGACTAAGGTGCACCTGCTCCAAATCATAATCTTTTCTCTCCCATATTTTGTTGGTTTCCATGCAAGCATTCATACACCTTGCTTCATATATGTAACTTGTGTTTTATACAATCTTTAATTTAAATGTGTTTAGTTAATATACATACATTGTGTTTCATATATCCACACACATTTTATTTTATATAATTAAGAACTATTGATTTACGTCTATTATCATGCCAATTTTAAAGTTTGCATTGAATCTTTCTTGTTCTTTCACATCCCCATCACCCAATAAGTAACATCTGTTAACATAGTAATTTCTTCCTTTTCCCCTTTTGTACATTTATGCACATCTTACTCAGTTATCTATTTTTACAATAAGGGTCTTATACATTACTTGTCCTTTTTTCTTCTTGAAGTAATTTAATATTGTATTAAAATCTTCAACACTGAACTAAAACCATGTACATTTGTCAGTTTGAGATAAAATTTAATTATCCTTCTTCAAAAGTCATCCACTGATGAATGCTACCAATAATCTCATTTGTTGTCGTTATATGCCGTCAAGTCCCTTGTGACTCATAGCGACCCTATGTACAACAGCCCTAAACCCTGCTCTATCCTGTGCCAATCGCACTGCCTTTGATACACCCATCCCGATTACCCTAGTCACTGAATCAATCCACCTCATAGAGGGTCTTCCCCTCCTACGCCATCCCTCCACCCTCCCAAGCATAATGTCCCTCTCTGAGGACCTCTCCCTCCTTATAACATGTCCAAAGTATGTCAGACGAAGCCCCAGAATCCTTGCCTCCAAGGAGCAGCCTGGTTTAACCCTCTCCAAAGCAAATGTGGGTTCTTTTGGCAGTCCATGGAATATTCAATACTCTTCTCCAGCACCACAGCTCAAAGGCATCAATTCTCCTTCTATCCTCCCTAGTCATTGTCCAACTCTCTGATGCATAACAAGTGACTGCAAAGACCATAGCCTGTATCAGACGCACCTTAGTCTCCAGAGTGACACCATTGCTCTTTAGTAACCTGGAGAGTTCCCTAACAGCAGACTTAGGTTTCAAATAATATTGGTTAATAAAAAAGAACATTAAGACGATCCCACAATTTATCAATACTGCTATAATGAACTTCAAAATGATCCACAATGTGATCAATTAGAACAATATACATTAAAATGTTAATCTCTTCTATAATGATACTGGTACTGTTTTATATAATTTGATTCTACATAAATATACATTATGGTATCATACAAATATTCCACAGAGGCATTTAAAAAATTAAAATAGCTTAAAGAAATGTAGGTAAATTTTCTTTAATCAAATTGTAAGCAAACATTTATTTTCGTGTTTCAGTAAAAGAGTTTTATTACTTTGTAATCTCTTTTTTGTATTTTTTAATAGAAAAAATTTTTGCAATAGAATTTTATTAACACTCTTCTCAAACAAGGTTTCCATGAATGAAATCTTGACAGCAGGAGACTTAATTCTGGGTTGTTTTTTTTAAAAAAAATATTTTCTTAAAACATATTCTTTAAAACACTGTGAAGATTAAACATAAAAAAAGCAGTCAAGAAACAAAACCCAAAACACAATCTTTGCAGACTTGATGACTGCATCAACACTTTCGGTTCAACGCCTATCTGCTTGCCCCAAACATCATCAGTATTTTATCCCAACCCAGCCAGTCGTCTTGGTAATTACTATAGAAAAATAGACACAGGATATGAACAGACACTTCACCAAAGAAGACACTCAGATGGCCAACAAGCACATGAAATGTTCAAAATACCTGAGAGATGCAAATCAAAACAACTATGACGTATCATCTCACGTCAGTCAGAATAGCAAAATTTAACAGAACAGCAAGCAACAAACGTTGGTCAGGTTGTGGAGAAACTGGAACCCTTATTCACTGCTGGTGGAAGTGTAAAATGATGCAATCACTGTGGAAAATGGTGTGGCGATTTCTCAAAAAGTTTCAAATAGAGATACCATTTGACCCAGCAATTCCAATACTGGGAATATACCTAAAGAGACCATAACTGACATTTAAGCAGATATATGCACACCCATGTTTATCGCGGCTTTGTTCACAATAGTAAGGAGTTGGAAATGACCTAAGTGTCCATCAACAAACGAATGGATAGAGAAGTTGTGGTATATTCACACAATGGAATACTACGCTGCATTGAAAAAAAAAACAACTCATGCAATATTATTCAAAATGGGTGACCCTGGAGTACATTATGCTGAGTGAAATATCTCAGTCACAAAAGGACAAGTACTCCATGGTGCCACTGTTGTAGAATGGGACTGACATCAGGGTTGGGGTAAGTCTGAGAAAAACTGGATAAATAGTGTATACTGCATTGAAACAGATGAGGGAGGGAACAGTTTAAAAAGTGATATATGATAGGGTATTATGGCTATCACAAGAGTCCAGAATTAAGGTTGCATAGTGGAGTGGGTGGTCAGGGGAGGTGCGGCAGGGGTTGTGCACCAATGAAAGAATTTTTCTTTTACTTTTCAAAGAGGGAAGTGAACTGGGAGTGGGGAGGGCTGGGCAGGGAGAAAAGTGCAACAATGAATGAATGGAAATCCAAAATATCTGTGAATGCTCATTAAAATTAATAAAATAAAAAAAAGAAATGCAATTATTTGAAATGGAACCAGAAACATCCCTCATGACTAACCTAGTTTTCTTACCAATGCACTAATGAAACATTCTTTTAATACAAATATTTAATACAAGATACATTTTTTCCTGTGCATAATAAATTGGTTTTTTTTTTAAATTGCACTTAAATTTTGAAGCAACTGTTAGATGGAAAGGTTTTCTTTATCCAACAGAACTGATGACAAAGAAAATCCACAAATACGGAAATTAGGAAACAATTTCTTGGCAATCATGAGGTCATTTTTTTTGTCCTTTTGCATTCAACAATACTCAGTGATACAACGATTTTATAGATGCTTGAAGGAGGGGTTTGTTCCAGTCTTTTTACCTTTAAAACTGCTGACAGTGAAAAAAGACATCCAAGATATTTAGGCAGTATTAGAAATCCCCTTAGATTTTTTTTTTTAATGTACTGACCCCAAAGCCAGCAGAACCAGTATTGGGGCAGAGTGAGGAGAAATACCTTGGGGGGTGGGGGTGGGGACCAGGGTTGGGAGTGTCAGAGAAAACATTTCTCAATTCCTGCCTCTCAGGGGTGGTGGCTGGAAAGTATTGGTTGTGTTTTCTATCACTGGTGCAGAAAGAACTTCCCTAGAAACGGCCTTTTGCCTCTGACAAGGCCACACCACCAGAGAGGTCTTCCTCCTGGGCTGGGTGGAAACTGAGGTGGGAAGGAAATGCCTGCTGAGGGACTGCTTGTCTTGCAAGGCACCGCAAGGGCCGGAGGACGGCGGGTATCAGAAAATTGTGGTTTCATACTTGGTATTAATTCCCCTTCTGGCTTCTTGACCTGGTTCCATGATCCATGACAGATTGGCCAAAGTCTTTTGCTTAGATGGGTCGATCTGCACCAACTTGAGGATGCTGACGTGGGGCTTGGGGATGGGCTTGGAGGGCTTGTTTTCAAAGCTTTCCAGATGTGTGGAGGAATGACCCCCTTTTCTTGCTTGTAGTGCCAGCTGGTAAGCAACTTCAAACGCCTGTCCCAGGCTTAGGATGATTTCCTAGGCTAAGTTCACATCGAAGGCAAAAAACACAGGACAGTAGTGGTGATTGGATTGCAAATCTTTTGTGATATAAGGGAAGGTTGAGTGGTCTTCTGGGTCCTCGGCCGCGCAGGAGATACTATGAATTTCATGCCCAGCAATTATATTCTTATTTGTTGCATCAGTAAATTTGACTCCTTTATAAGAGACCGAAAGAATAATTGTTGTTGTTGTTGTTATGTGCCATCCAGTCGCTTGCGACTCATAGCGACCCTATGTACAACAGCTCTAAACTCTGCTCTGTCCTGTGCCAATCTCATTGTCTCTGATACACTCATCCCGACTGCCACAGTCACTGAATCAATCCATCTCCCAGAGGGCCTTCCCCTCCTGTGCCTGCTGCCCTCCACCCTCCCAAGCATAATGTCCCTCTCCAAGGACCGGTCTCTCCTTACAACTTGACCAAAGTATGTCAGATGAAGCCTCAGAATCCTTGCCTCCGAGGAGCAGCCCGGCTTAACACTCTCCAGGATAAATCTGGGGTTTTTTTAGCAGTCCATGGTACTCTCAGCACTCTTCTCCAACACCAAAGCTCAGAAGCATCAATTCTCCTTCTATCCTCCCTGGTCATTGTCCAGCTCTCTGGCTCATAGCAAGTGATTGCAAAGACCATGTCCTGTACCAGACGCACCTTAGTCTCCACAGACACATCATTGCTCTTGAGTAATTTAGAGAGGTCCCTAACAGCAGACTTTCCCATCGCAATACGTCTTTTAATTTGCTGGCTGCTGGTGCCAAGAGTGCTGATTGTGGAGCCAAGCAGATTAAAGCTGTGAACAATCTCAATCTCTTCACCATCCATCCTGATGCTGCCAATTGGTCCAGTGGTGAGAATCTTTGTCTTCTTGACATTGAGCCTCAATCCATATTGAAGGCTGCAGTCCTTGACCCTCAGCAGCAAGTGCTTCAGGTCCTCCTCAGTTTCAGCAAGCAGGGTTGTGTCATCTGCATATCGCAGATTGTTGATAGATCTTCCACCAATCCTGATGCCACATTTCTCCTCACAGAGCCTTGCCTCCCGGATGATCTGTTCTGCACACAGGTTGAAAAGGTATGGAGATAGGACACATCCCTGGCATATGCCCTTCCCAATTTTGAACCATGTAGTGTTTCCTTGCTCTGTTCTGACGACTGCCTCTTGGTTCAAGTTTTGCATTAGCATGATCAAGTATTCTGGGATTCCCATTCTTCTCAGAGTCAGCCACAGTTTGGTACGGTCCACACAGTCAAACACCTTTGCATAATCAATGAAGCACAGATAGACATTCCTCTGGTACTCCCTGCTTTCAGCCAATAGCCATCTAACATTAGCTACAATAATCCCTGGTACCATGACCCCTTCTAAACCCAGCCTGGACTTCTGGCATAATAGTAGAATAATAGTAGAGACCGTCTTCATTTGTTCTGTAGACTTCTGACAGCCTGCAATTTTGCACAAGCATCCTGGGTGGATTCTGTCCCCCTGTCAATACTGTACTGGAGTTGAGGCTATGGCTTCATTGGAGGTCACAATGTAATAGAAGGTTTTCCCCAGTCTCCTGTCTGCGCCATCTGCCTCTCCAGTTTTGATCCGGAATATCATCAAAGTAGTTCCCATATCTTCTCCTCCTTGCATCGCCCTGCATGATAATATGAGGAACGTCTAGGGTTTAAGTGTTTCAGCTAAGCGATGGAGACAACTGAGGAGGAGTGTAATTACCATGGGGTTCCCTGAGGGTGATGAATCGAGCAGGTTTCAGTGGAGGGTCGTCCTGTAGCCTGTCTCCCAGAGAGGCCAAAATACGTTTCCTGTGGCCAAACTGATTTTTAAAGCCCGAGCCGCTTGGCAGCTCACTAGCCGGGATCCCCGAGGGCTCGGGCTGGCAACGTGGACACCAGGCTGCACGTGGGCGCTCCCCTGGGGACATGGACATCAGGCTGCACGTGGGTGTTCCCCTAGCCTTGCCTCCAGGCATCTTTCTGGGCGCCCCCAGGAATTAGAGCCTTAATTGTCCTTATGAGACTGAGTTGTTCGCTCAGTATAAAGCTCTCTAGACTCTCCCATGTTACATAGTATTTTACAGAATTGTTGCTCCTTAATGTTGCATATTATTCCATTGCATGAGAGTTCCAATACCTCTTCACATCCTCTCAAATATTTATTTTAAAAAACTGTGCTACTGCTACTGGAGTGAGACAGTATCTCACTGATTTTTAAAATTTTCTCGTGTGTCTGTTGGTCATCTGAATGTCTTCCTCTGTGAAAAGTCTTTCCATATCTTTAGTCCATTTTGTTATTGGGTTATCCATCTTATGGAGACCCTGCAGCATTCTGCAAACTTTCAATATGAGACCCTTGTCTGGAATGTCATTGCCAAATGTTTTTTTCCCCAGCCTGAAGGCTTTCTTTTCATCTTATTGGGGAAAAGGTTTTGATGCACACGGGGACTTCATAAAGGGTCTTGTAAAGCCCCCCATTTGTTGATTTCATCGTCTTCTGATTGTGCACAAACCAGATTCTTTTTCAATTACTTCTTATGAATCTTAAAGTTGGACAATGAATAAGGATGAAGGAAGAAATGATGCCTTTGAATTGTTGTGTTATCGAACAGTACTGATGATAGGAGCATCCCTGACGTTAGGAGACTACAAAAGATAGACTGAGCCACTGGCACAAACTCAAGTCAGTATGGTCGATATCACATCCGAGGTATTCAGCAATCAAGAATGCCAGACACCTCCAGAAATGCTGTATTTGGAAATACCACTGAAAGTAAGACAATTGAACCCCAAGAAAAAACTCCAAGAGGAAAAAGGAGACCAGATAGAGAGAAGAGGGAACATATATTACAAAAAGGAAGGACATTAGAAGAAGGCCTATCCAAAGTCCTGGGGAGGTCTCTCTTTGGAAGAAGTGCCTTCCAACTGGAAGGATGACAACTTGCTGATTTATCTGAAGAGGACAAAAAGGGTCAGAGTGAGAAGAAGTTCAGTCTGGTTTGTCAGTGACTTCTGTCATCCCTGTTGCCTCCGTCATGTACACACCGAAGATCCAGGCAACAGTGAGTGTGCAAGGTCTCAGAAAACCCTAAAAACGAGTTCTTCCTAAAACTCGAAACCTGGAGTTCTTTAATGAAAAACAAGAAGAAAAATAACTCTTTCTATGCACGTATGCCCAGTTAAGATAGTCTGCTCTTAAAACAAGACTGCCTGCACAAGTAGCTTTTTTTTCTTATAGCCCAGAACATGCAGGGGTGAGTCTCTTGTAGGCCAATGCTTAGCAAGATCATAAGATGTAATCTGAAGATATAAAAGATCAAATTTGAGTTTCTGAGAGCCTTCAGATGACACTGAGTCCTGTCAGGAAACACATCTCTAGTATAATCAGGGGTTCCTTTAGTCTTGCTCTGAGTTAAAGTAGCACCAAAAGTAGGCTTAATTTAAGCCCATAAAATTGTGTATGAGTAACTTTATCTAAGTCACTTTCCTCCATCTCCTCTAGTATACCAGTAATTAACACTTCTGAAATGACTTTTTTTTTTTAGTAACTCACAAGTTTATTCTTTCTAGGTTTGCTCCCTTTCCTATAGGTAAGATGAAAATTGAGTTTTGTTCCAGACCTGAACCTTGTTCCAGAGATAAGGATGCCAGCTTAGGAAGCAAAATTCAACCAGCCACTTCAACTGGACTCAATATTGCAAGTAGAAAAATAGTCCCTCCTCAATTTATTTGTTTTACAACATTTACAAATGGTTGTTAGACAACGTTTCATGTAACTTAAAATAAATAAAGTCTAGTAAATTTAGAAGGATGCATCAGCATAGTTGCTTGTAACTGTTTTGGTTTTTAGCTCTAAGAGGTGAGAGAATAGAGACAGAACTTGAGCCTTTAAACATAGTAGACAAGTTTAACAGCTAACAAAAGTAATGGTATCTTAACTGTCACATAGAGAAGTGATAGTAAGTATTTAATGCTGTTTCTATGTATTAGAATGTTACTGAAGTTGTTAGATAGAAAAAAGAGTGTGAGGGTGTGAGGGAGAAAAATAAACAAAGGAATTGGTCCCAAGAAATGAATAGGGCTTTACTGTGCAGTCTGAGAGAGACACCAAGTGACCCGGCCACATGGTGTGTGGACAGGATCGAAATGACGCACCGGCAGTTTGGGGGGTTTCCTTTTTATAAGGGTCCTGGGGAGGACTAAGGTGATACTTCTCAGAATTTGGCGTGTCAATTACTTGTTTTTGGTGAAATATTCTTCTAGGCCGTGTAACCCTGGTATGTCCACTTGCTGCACAGAGGTAACTCGTGTTTGCTGTGAAGCTGAATACTATTACCCATGGTGGACAGTGTTTGGTGAAGCTCCCCAATTAAAATAAGCTTGGAAACAGGAGTGACATCCACTTCCACAGTAGCTTGCCTTTGGAAA
>NW_006399988.1:1691913-1693831 GCF_000299155.1 Elephantulus edwardii
TACATGTCCAAAGTAAGTTAGACGGAGCCTCAGAATCCTTGCCTCCAAGGAGCCACCCGGTTTAACCCTCTCCAGGACAAATCTATTTGTTTTCCTAGCCCATGATATTCTCAATACTCTTCTCCAGCACCACAGCTCAAAGGCATCAATTCTCCTTCTATCCTCCTTGGTCATCAAGCTCAGACTCTTATCAGGATCCATTGTCTGGTCTGGTCTGGTCTGGTCTTTGATATGACCAGCTTAGGGGTTATCAAGTTTCTCAGGAAGTGATCAATCATGGGGGTGGTGGAGCAACTGCCATATTCTTCCTTCAGAAGTATTAACTAGTTTGTTAAAAAATAGAGAAAGGAAAGGCAAGTAGAAAAATCTAGCATCTGTAACACTCCTTCGATTCCTGATGTTTGTTTTCTAATTGATAATCTGCATTCCCTGTTTACTGGACATCTTGCAGTCCAAAGACCACCAAGAAGGTATTTTTTAGCTGAAAAAGAAGGCATGCAGCTTGAACTCAAGGCCACTGGTAAAACGTTAAAATGGGCTCCACTTCCCCTTTGTCTCAATGCCCCTGTTCAGAACGAAGCAGCCAGTGAGTCTGTGCCCCTATTCCCAAATGGAGAACCCACAAATAAATACAATGTCTTTGTAAAGAAGCCCTACTCCCCCAAGTATCAACCTAGAACATTTGTCTTATAGATATAAGACTGATATGAAAGGGGGGGAATGATGGTATGGGCATTAATAAATTCAGAGATCTATCTATCTATCTTTCTAATCAGATATAAACTTAAATTGACATCCGCCTGCAAAACTAGTTACTTGGCCTTAGAATTCTGTTTCCTTTTTTTAGTCATGCGAAATAGTTTAATCTGTCTGTTTACCAAGAGAGGAAATCCATCTTTCCTAGATCAGCTTTAATCTCTTTGAAACTGTTTTTCCAGGTCATATATAAATTGTATCATAATCTGCCTTTTTTAGGAGGAAGGGAAATGTGCCCTTCCTAAATTACTAACACTTAAATATGAACTGCTCTTTTAAAATATAGAAATCTGTAACTTTAGTAACAAAAGTGTATTGTTAAGTGAGTTAGGATCTGTCCCTAGTATAAAAATGTAATGATCACTCCCAGAGGAGGAGGCAGTTTTTGATGGGAACTCACTGTCCTCTCAGATCTGTATTAAAGTGCATATTGATATTGAAAAAATATAATAAAGGAAGAAAGAAAAAGAACCAAAGATCTAACTTAAAACCTTCTGCAAACAGAAATAAAACAACAACCTAAATCTACAGCCTCTAGAAGAAAAGAAATGATAAGAACAAGAGCTAAAATCAATGAGATAGAAAACAGAAAAACAACTGAAACTATCAAATAAGACCAGGAGCTGGTTTTCCAAAAGGATGAAATGCATCCCCTTCCCAGATGGACAAGGACAGATATAGAACACTTGACCAGACCAATCACAAAAGAAGACATTGAAAAGGTCATAAAAAGACTTACTCATAAGAAAAGTCTTGGACCTGATGGCTTCACAGCTGAATTCAACCAAACATTCAGAGGGGATTTACCACCAATTAGACTTAAATTATTTTAAAAAATTGAAAAAGAAGGAACACTTCTAAAGTCATTCTATGAAGCAAGAATAACACTAACACCAAAACCAGGCAAAGATATTACCAAGAAAGAAAACTACAGACCAATATTTCTCATGAATACAGATGCAAAAGTACTTAACAAAAGCCTAGCCAATAGAATCTAAAAGCACATAAAAAAAATAATTCTCCATGACCAAGTGGGATTCATAACTAGTATGCAAAGATGTTTCAACATAAGAAAAACAATCAACCTAATTCACTAACTATATTGTTGTTGCTGTTATGTGCCGTCGAGTTGCTTGCGACTCATAGCGACCCTATGTACAAC
>NW_006399988.1:1694914-1696094 GCF_000299155.1 Elephantulus edwardii
CCTAGTACCACTACCCCTTCTAAACCCAGCCTGGACTTCTGGCAGTTCTCTGTTGATGTGCTGTTCCGGTCGTTTATGGATAATCTTCACTAAAATCTTGCTTATCTTAACAGTTTAATTTTTACTTTTTTATTTTATACTGGTTTATTTACAAAGTTCAAATGTCTGAAATATCAGTGCTAAAATACTGGGTATTATTTGCTTTCTTAGAAATTGATTTGGCATTATTGCACTACTAAGTTGTCCAAATATTTTACCCGGGTACCACAATCAGGTTTAAACACAAAATCAGTAAGGAGAATATGAAACCTCTACACATGAACTATGAAATGCTCTATTTAAAATACAATGAATCATTATAGATGGTATTCTAAAAATTTGTTAATCTTCAAAAGTTATTAACAATTTACTTAGTTCATGTGGGAGTACTATGTGCCATGAAGAAAACATACACACATGCTATAAAACAAAAATGGGACTTGTTAGTCACAATTAAGACTGAATTAGTCAAGTTTGGAGGCCTGGAAAGCATGATCTTGCATGTATGTTTATAACATGTAGACCCAAGAAAGAGTAATTTAATTTGACAAAAATATCCTTTGATGTTAAAGAGGCTGCCATTTTCCCATTTGAAAGGTTTTCTTTCTTTGTTGAATATCAGTTGAACAAAGATAAGTCCATTTCTGGGTTCTCGATTCTGTTCCATTGGTCTACATGCCTGTCAATGTACAAGTACCATGTGGTTTTTAGTTACTATCACTGTGTAGCAGGTTTTGAGGTCAGGGAATGTTGTGCTTACCATTACAGTTTTGATTTTCAAAAATATGATACTTCTTCAAGGTCTCTTTTCTCTCCAAATAAACTTGACAATTTCCCTTTCAATGTCCTCGAAAAATAAATGTGATTTGCATTGGAGTGCACTGAAAACGTAAATTGCTTTTGGTATGATTGTCATTTTCACTAAATTCAGTCTTCCAATCCATAAACAAGGCACATTTTTTCATTTATTTACATTTTTTTATTGTGACTGTGTGGATCATAACAAACTGTGGCTGACTCTGAGAAGAATGGGAGTCCCAGAACACTTGATCGTGCTAATGTGAAACCTATACTTAGACCAGGAGGCAGTCGTCAACAAAGAGCAAGGGAACACTGCATGGTTCAAAACTGGAAGGGCGTA
>NW_006399988.1:1697159-1698301 GCF_000299155.1 Elephantulus edwardii
GACCATAGAGGAATTCCACTGATTTTTGGATATTGATCTTGTATTTGCCATCTTACTTAATTGGTCCACTAGCTCTAACGGGGTTTTTGTTGAGTCCTTGGAGTTTTCTGTGTACACTATCCTATCATCTCCATACAATGACAATTTAACCACCTCTATGCCATTCTGGATGCCTTTTATTTCACTCTCCTCTCATACTGCCCTAGCAAGAACTTCTAATACAATACTGAATAGAAGTGGTGATAGTGAGCTTCCTTGCCTGTTCCCTATTCACAACGAAAATATTTTTATTCTTTCTTCAATAAGAATGATATTGACTCTTGGTTTTGCAAATATACTTTTCACTCAGTTGAAAAATTTCACTTCAATTCCTATTTTGTTAAATGTCAGAATAAGGTAGGGGTGCTGTATTTTGTCAAATGCCTTTTCTGCACCTGCTGTTAAGATAATATGGGTCTTGTTATTTGCCTTGTTAATGTGGTGAATTATGTTGATTGTTTTTCTTATGTTGAATCATCCTTGTATACTTGTGATGAATCCCACTTGGTTATGATGAATTCTTTTTTTGATGTGCTATTGGATATTTTAACTTCAGCTTGAACTAGCATATGAGTAGCTAGTAGTCTGTTCCACAATCACAACCTGGCCTAGTTTTCACAGCTTATATTGAGCTTCTCAACCAATTCTTTTCACAGATGTAATCTATCTGATTCTTATGCATGCCATCACGTGAAATCCATGTGAACAGCTTGCATTTATACTTATCTCCAGCTTGATTTCTGTCACCAAGTCCATGTTTTCCAAGAACGGATCCTTCTTCCTTGTTCTGAACTTTGGCATTCCAGTCACCCTTTATTATTAATGCTTCCTGATTGCATGTTCAATTGATTTCTGACTACAAAAGTTGGTAGAAATCTGTTTTTTCCTCTTTGGCTCTCATTGGTGCATATATATGAATGATAGTGGTATTAGCTGGACTTCCTTGTGTATGGATATTATTCTGTCACTAACAACACTGTATTTCACGATGGATTTAGAAATGGTTTTATTATTATTATCATTATTATTATTTTTTTAATTAAATTTTATTAGTTTTAATGAACATTTACAGAGATTTTGGGTTTTCATTCATTCATTGTTGC
>NW_006399988.1:1701061-1713052 GCF_000299155.1 Elephantulus edwardii
AATCAGGATAGGTGTGTCAGAGGCAATGAGATTGGCACAGGATAGAGCACGGTTTAGGGCTGTTGTATATAGGGTCACTATGAGTTGCAAACGACTCGACGGCACAAAACAACAAGCAACTCCTCTGGGATTATAGTGTAGATTCTTGCTTCTAGGCCACCAGACCTCCCTAGAAATGGCTTTTTTTAAAAAATAATCTCCACAGGAAACAAAATTTTACCTTGATTCAATCTCACTCGAATTTCAAAACTATCTCAGAAATAGGTTTAAGGTCTAGAACACCAATGAGCAAAGACCAGGTGAGCCTGTGGAAGGAAATCAAGAGTATCATTCATGAAGAATACAAAAGGTCTTTACAAAGGCAGAGAAGGAAGAAAAGACCAAGATAAATGTCAGACGAGACTCTGTACATTGCACCAGAGTGCCAAGAAGCCAAAACAAAAAGGAGAAATAAAAAAATTAGGAAGCTGAATAGAATATTTCAAAGGGCAGTGTGGGAAGACAAAGTAAAGTTTTACAATGAAATGTGCAAAGAGCTGGTGTGAGAAAATAAAAAAGCTGAAACTCATTCAGCATTTCTTAAGCTGAAGGAATTGAAGAACAAATTCAAGCGTGCTTGAATACTTAAGCGTGCTTTGGGCAGAATATTAAATGATCCAGGAAGCAGTAAAAGGAAATGGAAGGAGTTTAGTCACTGTACCTAAAGGAATTCCTCTGGACCAGAGCAATTTTATGAAACAATGTATGAGTAAGAACCTGTGGTAATGAAAGAAGAAGTTCAAGCTGTTCTAAAAGAAATGGCAAACAACAAGTCTCCAGGAACTGAGGAAATACTAATTGATATATTTCAACAAAGAACCACTATCCTGGATGCACTCACCAAGTTGTGCCAAGAAATATGGAGGACAACCACCCAGCCAACTGAGTAGGAGAGATACATATATTTGTTCCCATTCCAAAGAAAAGTGCCTGATAGAGTGTGGAAGTTATTGAACAGTATCATTAATATCACATGCAAGCAAGATTCTGCTTAAAGTTATTTGAAAACAACTGGAACAGCACATGAACAGAGAACTGACAGATGTGCAGGCTGAGTTTAGAAGAGGTCATGGCCCTAAGGATATTATAGTCAATGTTAGATGGATCTTGGCTGAAAGCAGAGAGTACCAGGGGTATGTCTGTCTGTGTTTTATTGACTATACAAAGGCATTTGACTGTATGTATCACAACAGACTGTGGCTGACTCTGAGAAGAATAGGAATCCCAAAACACTTGATTGTGCTTATGCAAAAGCTATATTTGGACCAGGAGGCAGTTGTCAGAACACAGCAAGGAAACACAGCATGGTTCAAAATTAGGATGGATGTCCGCCAGTGATGTGTCCTATCTCTATACTCTTTCAATCTATAATGCAGAACAGATCATCTGGGTGTCTGAGCTCTATAAGTAGGAATGTGGCACCAGGATTGGAGGAAGACTCTTCAACAACTTGCATTATGCAGATGACACAACACTGCTTGCTGAAACTGAGGAGGTCCTGAAGCACTACAGAAGGTCAAGGACTGCAGCCTTAAATATGGATTGAAGCTCAACATCAAGAAGACAAAGGTTCTCATCAACTGGCCTACTAACACATTTTAACAGATTTAATTTGCTTGGCTTCAAAATCAACATTCCTGTTACCAGCAAGGATGAAATTAAAAGACAAAATGCATTAGGAAAGTCTGTTGTCAGTCACCTCTTCAGAGTACTGCAGAGTAATGATGTCAGCCTGGAGGCTAAGATGCACGTGATTCAGGCCATGGTCTTTGCAATTACTGGCTATGCATCAGAGAGATGGACAATGACAAGGGATGATAGAAAGAGAATTGATGCCTTTGAGCTGTGGCGCTAGAGAAGAGTACTGAATAAACCATACACTTCCAGGAGAACAAACAGATTCCTTTTAGAGAGTATGAAACCAGACTACTTTTGAGGCAAGGATTCTGAGGCTTCATCTGACTTACTTTGGGCATGTTGCAAGGAGGGACCAATCCTTGGAGAGGGACATCATGTTCGGAAGGGTGGAGGAACAACTCGAGAGACCCTCTATGAGATTGATTGATTCAGTGACTGGGGTAATGAGGATAGGTGTGTCAGAGACAATAAAGTTGGCACAGGCAGAACAGGTTTCAAGACTATTATATGCATAGGGTCACTATGAGTTGCAAGAACATCAATGACACCTAACAACAACAATTACACTGGATTGTATTGACTGGGATTTTGTTAAGGATTTCTGCATCTATATTCATGAGAGATATTGCTCTGTAGTTTTCTTTTTTGGTAATATCTTTGCCTGGTTTTGATAATAGGGTTTTGCTTGCTTCATAAAATGTCTCTGGGAGTGTTCCTCCTCCTTCTGGCAAAACTGGACTGCTACCTATAGAAAGCTGAAACAGGATCTATATATATCTCACACCATACTCAAAAATCAACTTGGGATCCAAGATGGTGGCGGAGGCAGAGACAATGTGGTGAGCTGCAGGAGCAGCAGACCACTTGAAGTAGGGCCACTATGGCCTTCTACAGATCTCTGTTTATTGATAATTGAACAGTTAAACAGTTAATGACTGGTCTTCAGTGAAGATCGAGGTTCAACAAAAAGAATTCAAGGATTCCCAAGGAGGAATGGGTGAGTCTAGCAGCTCCCAACCCCCTCCCGCAGAGGCCGCACTGTGCCACACCACGCTGCAGCTCCATGAGGCTCCCACAGCTGGAACCTATGGATTTCCTCGCCCAGGATGGATGGTAGGCACCGGGCCTCCCCAAGACTGGTGCAGCAGAGCCGCCACACTGCCACAAAGTGAACTTGTTCTGGGGAGAATTCTTAGAGCCAAGATGGCGGCGACGGGGGAAGCTGGCGGCCACTGGCCACCCGCACAGGAGATGATGAGCACCCGCTGGCCAGCCGCCCGCGCAGGAGATGGGACATACGCCCCGCTGCCTGAAGGTGTGGGTTTCCTTGGACAGGCCAGAGAAGATGATCACCGATACAATGGATTGTTGATGGTCACTGTGAGTTATCTATTTGATGACAGTTAACAGTGGCAGCATGTCCAAGATGACCAACATCCTAAATGCACCACATATTTTGATCTGTTGAATGCTTCTGACAAAAGCTGTTTTGACCTGGGGGGAGTCTGTTCACAACTCTCAGGTTTCCTTTGTCATTTATAAAGGGGGAGGGCAGTGACATCTACATCAAAATATAGTATGACCACTTATGGGGGGAGGTAAAAGTGGCAGTGATGGAATTGGAAACAATGTCCTTGGCTAACATAGTCCTCGGTCAGGAGAGGGCACCACAGTAGGGTGGGGGCAACTGGAGGGGGAGTGTACCAGCCAGCCCTTGGGGGGTGTTGCCCTGCTCAGGACAGGCTGTCTTTGGCCCCTGGCCCAGGGTTAGCCATCATGGCCCTCTGCCTGGGGCGGGCTGTCTTCGGCCCTTGGCTCGGGGCGAGCTGTCATGGCCCTCAGGGTGAGGTGCTCAGTCCCCAGATTGTGCCATCTGACCCTTGGATGGGGGGGAAATGCCTAGGGTATCCAGAGAATTTTATCTAGGTTACTTTCTGCCACCCTTTCCCCCAGTAAACCTGAAAGCAACACCCCCAAAGCCCTTCTATTTGTAACTCACAAGTTTGTTCTTTCTAGGTTTGCTCCCTTTCCTATAGGTAACCTTAACACTGAGTTTTACTCCAGACCTGACCCTGAACCCAGTGCCAGTGACAAAAAAGGAAATACAACTGACAGCTAAGGAAGCAAAGGAGGATGGAGCCTCTGGGTTCAACCAGCCATCCCCACTGGACCCACCTGGGAAAACACTTTGCAGTCCAGAGGGGAGCAAATGACAGGAAAATATCTTCTAACAGAACAAGAAGGCAAGCAGCTTTAACCCAATACCACCAGTAATGTGATAAAGTGTCCTCCATTTCCCCCTTCACATCAACGCCCTGTTCAGCATGAAGAAGCCAGAGAGTCTGCATCCAGTTCCCAAATCAATAAGACAGTTGGTTTAATTGCCATCGGAAAACGCTTACCATTCCTCTGTAGCATCTGATCCCCACCGGATCCTTTTCATTTTCTTCACCTGCTCCCCCCACCAACCAAATTGTGCAGCTCTGCAACTGCATCCCTGCCCATCCTCACCCTTCTGCCCCAACCCTCACCTCCTTGTACCCCCACTGTGTTTTTCCCAATAAAATTAAAAAAAAAATCAACTGAAGGTGGATCAATGACCTGAGAATAAAGACCAAACTGGGACCAAGCTTAGAAGGCCTAGTCTATGATGTAAAGCGTCTGAAAAATACACGCAGAAGTGCACAATCTGGAGAGGATAGAATTGTTCAATAGAACTTTCTAAAAATTAAATCTCTGTGTTCATCAAAACTTTTACAACAGAGTGAAAAGAAAATCTACTGACTGGGAACAAACTTTTGGCAATACCATCTCAGGCAAGGGTCTCATTACAAAACAGATTGAGAAATTATGGTACATTCACACAATGGAATACTAGGCAGCATGCAGGAGAAATGATTTTGTAAAGTATTACCTCACTTGGGAGGGACAGGAGAGCATTATGCTGAGTGAACTAACCATTCCTATAAGGATAAATAGTGTATCAAATCATTATTGTAGAATAAGTATAAAGATCCAAGAGGAGTGGGAGAGACTGGAAGCAGAGGGATGTGGATGTGCAGGGAGATGGGGGGATTAATCATCGGGTTGTACAATTTGATAGGTGGGGGGGTGAGGGAAACTTAAAGAATTTGTTTTTAAATTTTGTAAATAAACTAGTAGAAAATTAAAAAAAATTAAGTTTACAGAATACTATCAACAAGCTACATTATGGAGATGAGACAACCTTGCTTGCTGAAACTGAGGAGGACCTGAAGTGATTGCTTCATAGTCTTCAACATGGATTGAAGTTCAACATCAAGAAGACAAAGATTCTCATCACTGGGCCAAGAGGCAGAAAGAACCAAGGTGGACAGAGAAGAGATTGAGGTTGTTAACAGTTACAGCTTGCTCTGCTCCAAAATCAACATTTTTGGCACCAGTAGTAGGAAATCAAAACATGAACGGCATTAGGTAAATCTGCTGTCAGGGACCCTTCCATTTTACATAGAAGCAATGATGTCAGTCTAGAGATTAAGGTGCTCCTAATCCAGTCCTTGGTCTTCGTAATTACTTGTTATGCATCAGAAAGCTGGAGAGTGACTATGCATGGCAGAAGAAGAATTGATGCCTTTGAATTTTGGTGCTGGAGAAGAGTCTTGAACATACCATGGACTACTAAGAAAACAAATAGGTCTGTCTCGGTTTAGGATGAAACCAAGTTTCTCCTTAGAGGCTAGGATTTTGAAGCTTTCTCTCACATACTTTGGTCATGAGGCCAGGAAGAACGGATGCTTGAAGAAGGATATCATGCTCAGAAGGGTAGAGGGATGGCACAGGAGACATCCTATATGAGATGGATTGATATATTAACTAGGGTAATGTGGATAGATGTATCAAAGTCAGTGAGACTGGCTCAGGATGGGGCTGTTTTCAGAGCTATTGTACATAGAGTCACTATGCACCGCAGGTGACTTGACAGCACATAGCAACAACACAACTGGGCCTCCAGAAGAAAAACACTGATAACCCAATTACAAAATGGGCAAAAGACAGATGGCCAAGAGACATGCTCAAAATAACTGGCAATAAAAAAGATGCAAATAAAAACCACAATGAGGTACCATCTCATCCCAGTAACAGCGGCAAAGTCCAGTAGGGATGCAAACAATAAATGTTGGAGAAAATGCGGAGAGCTAGGAATATTCATACACTGTTGGTGGGATTTGGAAATGGTACAAACTTTGGAAGGCATTTTGGCATTTCCTCAACAAGCTGAACATAGAAACTCTGTATGACTTAGCTATTCCAATATAAGAAATACACCTGGAGAAAAGGAGGACTCAGACACAAATGGACATCTGTACACCAATGTTCGTAGAAGCATTATTCATCATCGCAAGAATATGGAAACAGCCCAAATGTCTAATCACAACTGAATGTATTGATAAATTGTGGTACATTCACTCAGTGGAATACTATGCAAAGCTCAGGAGTAACAATTTCAAAAAATACTACATAACTTTGGAGAGAGTAGAGAGTATTATGCTGAGTAACTCAGTCTCATAAGGACAAACACTGCATAAGACCATTATTGTAAAAATAGATAGCTAGTAAAACACAAAAGGGGAGCCAATGAGATAAGGGTTAGGAGTAGAGGGGTGAGGATGGGTTAAGTTGAAACCATTGGGTTACACAATTTATTGGGTGGACAGAGAAGGTGAAGGAAATGAGAAAGATCTTTTGGGAACCTGAAAATATGGGCATGGTACAATGAGATTAACTATTTTATTTTATACTGGGTTTTATTTTTATTTTATTAACTATTTTATTTTTATTTCCAAAGTTTGAAAACTTTGTTTTTCACACTGGATCTTTCACATTTCCTTCACTCCACCTCCCACCAAACTGTATGAACCTATAATTAACAATCATATTCCAAACCCCACCACACACCTGCCCATCCTCATCTCTTTGCTTCCATCATCTCTCCCTTGAATTCTCATACTCATTCTACAATAATGGTTTTATACAAAATTTGTCCTTCCAGGACTGAGTTAGTTTACTCAGTATAATGCTCTCCAGTCCTTCCCAAGTTAGGCGATTGTTGTTGTTGCTGTTGTTGTTGTTATGTGCCATCAAGTCACTTACGACTCATAGTGACCCTATGTACAACAGCCCTAAACCCTACTCTATCCTTTGCCAATCTTATTGTCTCTGACACACCTCCCCCCATTACTCCAGTCACTGACTCAATCCATCTCATCAAGCATCTTCCTCTCCTGCGCTGTCCCTCCACCCTTCCAAGCATGATGTCCCTCTCCAAGGACTGGTCTCTCCTTGCAACATGTCCAAAATATGTCAGATGAAGTTTCAGAATCCTTGTCCCTGGTTTCACCCTCTCTGGGATGAACCTGTTCATTCTCTGAGCAGTCCATGGTATATTCAATACTTTTCTCCATCACCACAGCTCAAAGGCATCAATTCTCCGTCTATCCTCCTTGGTCATTGTCCAACTCTCTGATGCATAACAACTGATTGCGAAGACCATAGCCTGTATCAGACCCACGTTAGTCTCTAGAGAGACACCATTGCTCTTCAGTACTTAGGAGACATCTCTGAGAGGTGACATTCCCAGTGCAATATATCTTTTAACTTCCTGGCTGCTGGTGCCAAGAATGTTGACTGTTGAGCTAAGCAAACTAAAGCTGTTTACAATCTCAATCTCTTCACCATCCATCAAGATTCTGCAAAACAGCCCAGTGGTGAGAATCTTTATTTTCTTGATATTGAGCTCCAATCCATATTGAAGGCTCCAGTACTTGACCTTCTGCAG
Organism: Elephantulus edwardii; assembly: GCF_000299155.1. NCBI lineage: Eukaryota > Metazoa > Chordata > Mammalia > Macroscelidea > Macroscelididae > Elephantulus > Elephantulus edwardii. The sequence continues at coordinate 1,708,554 of NW_006399988.1, forward strand.
CAAGTGCTTCAGGTTTTCCTCAGTTTCAGTAAGCAGGGTTGTGTCATCTGCATAATGCACAAGTTAGGTGCTAATTTACAAAATTATTGCTCTTGTGTGCTGTGCATTATTTCATTGTGTAAATGTCCCATAATTTCTCAATCCAGTCAATAGTGGTTGGACATTTGGGCTGTTTCCATGTTTTTGTAATGATGAATAATGCTACTATGAATGGTGGTGTATAAGTCTCATCTGTGCCACAGTTTTCATTTTCTTGGGGGATATTCCAAGCAGTGGAATAGCTGGGTCATATGTAATTTCTATGTTCAACTTTTTGAGGAAACACCAAACTGCCCTCCAGAGTGGTTGTACCACTTCACAGTGGTGATTAATTTTATAAAACATAATGCATGAGAATGGATGGAATACAATGTGTATGAAGGACAGTGAGAGAGACAATGTATATGAACTTTGTAAGCTAACCAACATATAATAATAATAATTTTTAAAAATCCTTTGAGGCCTTGGTGCATTAGAACTAACATGATACCAGTTTCAGTGTTCTTTTTGGACCCTTCTAGTCTTGGATTTCCCCTCTTCCTGTTTATGGTTCTGACTCCACCCATAAGACCAGTGTTTTTGTTCCATCTTTGCTTTACAGAACTCCAAGGGAAAGCTTTACTATAAACAATGTGGCAGGGCCTTTGTAGCCTTGTCATCAACCCCACTTCCTTGCAGGTGGCTTAAGGTGTCAATATTCTGATAGAGTTAAGCCAAGTGAGGAGAATCAACTCAAGGCTCAGTTGAGTGTGCCCAACTCCATCCCTGGGAATGGGGTGACTGCCATGCTTCTCTGTAGCCAAAGGCAGGGAGTAGTGACATGGCTCAGGAAAATACCTAGACTAGGGCAGGCTTTATTTCCAAGTCTAAAAGGAAGGGGGAAACTTGAAAAAAAAAGCCACCAAAAACAAAGAACCAACATACCAAACGAAACCCCTGAAAAGCTATTTAACAAACAACCATAAAACTTTCAATGTATGAGCTGCCCATTTTTCAGCATGAAAGGTTTGTTACTACTCAGTTATTATCACATTTGTGCCCAGTCCCATTTGGCTGGAAGGCACCTCCGCTCACTTTAAAAATCCAGAGTTAAGTATGTTTAAATCACTTTAACCATCTCAAAAACCAACAAGTACACAGCCTACCTGCTTGGACTTGCAAACTTGAAAAGAGAAGCTTTATAGAATGCCTGCAGGTAAACAAATTCTGGTTCTGGCAGGCTGATATAAGAAAGGAACTACAGAAAATAAGCTGGTCTACATAAAAATCCACTACCCAGGAATTGTTAACAAACAGGCCTCAACAACGAAAACGTCTGTAAAATAAAAAAACAAACAACTAAGTAGAGTCCCTGAAGATTTTATACAAACAGAAAACAATCATTTTGCTTGTATTAAGTTCATTGAACTCATCAAAGGGACCAAAAAAGGCCCTTTCTTAAGATACATTATATAGACATGGAACCAAACATATGTTATTATCCTAGTGTTTACATTCCTCCTATCTTCATAAACATAGAATAAAATCCATATAAATGCCTTTCTCAGACCTCCTCAAGGATTAAGTCTACCCTGCCAACTCTTAAAAATCTATGTACATAGTAAAGATGAAAAGCAAATGTGCTGGTCAGTTTTCTTCTAATTTAGGATACTACTAAGAATGTGTGTAATTTTTCAGGAAAAACACCACAATGACAGCTGCTCAAAAGCATAGAAATTAATTGGCTGTAGGAATTTCCTTGATGAATAGGGGAAAAAATTAAAAGTCACATGCTTCGGTAAGCTTATTTTTCCCCATCCTCAATTAAGAATATTTGCTGTAAATGATTAAGATTTTCAAACAGAAACAGAACTAAAGAAAACTTTAAAGACTTAACCTAACTTTCCTCAGTGAATTGCAGCTACTTTTTATAGAAAAGTCAAATTAATGGAATGGACTTTAGTGGTAAGTAACAGATAGTGAAAAGGCTCAACTTGCAGATTTTTATTTGTAAAGGAAGTAAATTGAGGCAAAAGTAAGAATAAATAATTTATTGTCTAAAATAGTACTGAAACAAGTGATCCCTTACCAGTATCCTTTGTGTAAGACATTTGCTGTGAGCTGATGTTCTAACAGTGGTGATGTATTTAGACAGATCCATGCACAGTGCTTCACAGCCCTTGTGACCGATGATGTAAGCAAACAGCTGGTCAGGATTAGGCAAGCAGCCTGTGGCCCTGGTATCAAGTTTTGTTACAGTGCCCAGAGACTAGAACTATGACTTTGGGCTCACTGGCATTGTGCTCCACTGAATCTAACCAGTCACAGAACAGCTGTGATCCAAAAGGTATCACCCTGGGGGCACAAAGTGTTTTCAAAGCCCAACAGCAATCAGGGTAAGGCCTCTGTGCTCAAGGCAGCCTGAATTGCACTCATAGCACCCAAAGGCTTGTGTGTGCTGGCGCCTACTAGAACACTCCCTCAGTTAGCCATGAGAGATAGACATATACATTAATAACCAAGCCCTTTCCATTTTAGTCACATGATGACTCAGATAGAGCTCAAAATGAATAAGAATTAGTCCAAGGATTATCAAGACATGATCTACAATGCCACACTGGAATAGCATACCTGGCCATACCCAGACTTGAAAAGTTTGCAGGGACGATAACTACATCCAACCTGGAAAACGGGTGTGTTCCCAGAATAGAATGTGCTGCTGAGAGGCAAGGAGATATCAGCGGCAGAAGGGTCTTCTGACAGACATCCTTGAAGCACACTGGGGCAAACACTCGATGAGGAATGATGTCCTGAGTGGTGGCAGAAACATCCTGGAAGCGGCAGGGATATTCCATGTGATTACAAACGCAAGCATCCCTGGTAAGAACATGAAATAAACAGATAAAATTTATGATAATGAGACCTTCTGAGGGTTAAGAACTCTTGTAGATATGGACAGCTTCTAGGAAACTTTAGTTTAGGTGGGCTGACAAGCAAACACTATTCATTTGTACTTCTGGCTAGTTTGTTTTACATAGTGATGAAAAAATGTAAGTCAAGGTAATTAATAATGTGCTTCAATCTAAGCTAGTGAAATACTTGAGTCTTATTTTAGAATAAGCACTAAAATGTTGTTGCTAGATACTGCAAAGTCAACTATGATCAGTGATCACAGTGATCAACAGATATGAATCTTGCCCTTTTCTGAATCAACCTCACTCTCAAGCCAATTGAATCACTGTGTCAATCTATCTCTTTGGGAGACTTCCTCTCTTTCACTGCCCCTCCACATTGTCTAGCATGGAATTTCTCTCCAAGAATTGGTTCCTCCTGAGATTAGACCCAAAGAAAGTTAGGATAATTTTACCACCCTTCCATCTAAAGATTACTTTGGTTTCACTTCTTCCAAGACAGATTTGTTTGTTGCTTTGAGTCCTTGGTATATTCAATATTCTTCACCAGAAACATAATTTAAAGGCACAGATTCTTCTTTGATCTTTTTCACTCATTGTCCAACTTTCAGGTACATAGGAAGTAACTAAAAATACCATTACTTGGATCAGGTGAATCTATCTAAGATGTCTTTAAATGGAAATCCTTGCTCTTTAGCACTTTGTAGAGGTCCTTGACAGTAATTTCCACAATGCACCATGTCTTTTGATTGTATTTGGCTGTTGGGTATTGATTGTGGATCAGAGTAAAATGAAACAGCTGACAGCGTCAATCTTTTCACTTCAATTGATATTCCATCAATTCCAGATGCCTCATTTTTTTGACAATCCTTTGAGTGCAACTCAGATTTTTTCATTCAGTATTATTGGTTCTTGATCATATGCTACTTTCTCAAATAAATCTGTATGAACCAATCCTTTTTGGTACAGTCATTGTGCATATTGCTTCTACCTTCTTTTGATGCTTCCTGCATCATTCAAGATTTTGCCCATAGATTACTTCATAGCTGCAAATCAAGTTACTCTGCCATTTATTCTTGACCACACCTCCTGCACCCTCCAACCCCACCTACCGCCAACAGAAGCAGAACAGATCCTTTTGGACCCTGCTGCACTGGTAACGTTTGGGTCTGCAGCCCTCAGGCAGGGATGGGTGGGTTACAGATAGACAGTACTTTTGTTTGTTTGTTGTTATGTGCCATCGAGTCGTTTGTGACTCATAGCGACCCTATGCACAACAGCCCTAAACGCTGCTCTACCCTGAGCCAACCGCACTGCCTCTGATACACCCATCCTGATTAGCCCAGTCACCGAATCAATCCATCTCATAGAGGGTCTTCCCCTACTGCGCTGTCCCTCCACCACCGCAAGCATGATGTCCCTCTCCAAGGACCCATCCCTCCTGGCAACATGTACAAAGTATGTCAGACGAAGTCCAGAATCCTTGCCTCCAAGGAGTAGCTTGGTTTAATCCTCTCCAAGATGAATCTGTTTGTTTTCCTGGCAGTACATGGTACATTCAGTACTCTT
>NW_006399988.1:1715392-1721394 GCF_000299155.1 Elephantulus edwardii
GCCAGTCCATCTCATCTCTCCAATGCCTAATATATCAATATTTATGCGTTCCATTTCTTTCTTAACAATTTCTAATTTTCCTACATTCATGGCTCTCACATTCCATGTTCCGATCACTAGGGTCTGCTTACAACTGTTCCTCCTCCTTTTTATTTCCATACTTGATAGTTCTACCTAGGTTGCCCTTTCTGTTTTTACCTGAGATATTATCTTGCTTTGCCAGCCATGCAATTTAATTTGAAAGCTACAGCAATCAGCAGCTACAGGTGTATAGTCCTAGGGCAGAAGTTTTGAGTCAAAGTTCTTTCTCCTGAACTGTCAAGACAGAGCAGCAAAGAGTTGGGAAATCCAGCTGCACCACTCCATAGACCAAGGAGGCTAAGAGATTTCAGGAGGGCTGCATCCAGAAATCAACTAGCCAATCACACCTGAAAACTTAGTCATAGGACTAGAGTGAAAAACTACATGCAAGGTCCCTAACTAAATCAAGTTTCTCCTTGAGTCCAGGGATCAGAGAGAGATTCAGGCAGGGTAAGCTGCCCTTCGCTCCTCTGGAGCAGTGAGCTCCCAAACCAAAGGCATCAGATTAAGGTCCTGCTAGGGCCCCTGGCAAGGAAAACTCACCACAGCCATGACACAGAAGAATCAGGCTACTTCACATCCTAAACCAAACCAAACCAAGATGTTATCCCTAAAACGTACTCAAAACAAAGAATCAAGGAAACTCCTATAGCCAGAAAATCTGATGGAACTTTCTGACACAGAATTCAAAAGAACAATGATTGAATATTTTAAATGGGTGAAAGACAAACTCCAAGAATTATAAGTTTCTACAAGCAAAAGGCAAGAGGAACTTAAAAACGCAATCAAAGACAACATGAATAAAACAAACAAGGCATTAGAACCTCTGGAAAAACTAGAAACTGAAATCTAAAATATGAAGACCAGTGTCTTAGATTATGTCAACATGATGGAAGGACATATGTTGTTTTTGTTGTTATGTGCCGTCGAGTCGCTTGCGACTCATAGCAACCCTACATACAACATCTCTAAACCCTGCTCTGTCCTGTGCCAATTGCACCATCTCTGACACACCCACCTTGATTACCCTAGTCACTAAATCAATCCACCTCATAGAGTGTTCTCCCCTCCTGCACTATTCCTCCACCCTACCAAGAATGATGTTTCTCTCCAAGGACTGGTCCCTCCTTACAACATGTCCAAAGTATGTCAGACAAAGGCTCAGAATTCCTTGCCTCCAAGGAGCAGCAGGTTTAATCCTCTCCATGATGAATCTGTTTTTCTCGGCAGTCCATGGTACATTCAATGCTCTTCTCCAGCACCAGAGCTCAAAGGCATCAGTTCTCCTTCTATCCTCCCTAGTCATTGCCCAACTCTCTGATGCATAACATGACTGCAAAGACCATGGACTGTATCAGACCCACCCTAATCTCCAGAGTGACACCACTGTTCTTCAGTACTTCGGAGAGGTCCCTAAGAGCAGACTTTCCCATCGCAATACGTCTTTTAACTTCCTGGCTGCTGGTGCCAAGAGTGTTGACTGTGAAGCCAAGCAAACTAAAGCTGTGAACAATCTCCATCTCTTCACCATCCATCCTGAGGCTTCTAATTGGTCCAGTGGTGAGAATCTTTGTCTTCTTGATATTGAGCTCCAATCCATATTGAAGGTGGCAGTTCTTGACCCTCAGCAGCAAGCACTTCAGGTCCTCCTCAGCAAGCAGGGTTGTGTCATTTGCATAACACAGACCGTTGATAGATCTTCCACCAATCCTAACTTCACACTTCTCCTCATAGAGCCCAGCCTCCCGGATAATCTGTTCTGCATACAGGCTGAAAAGGTATGGAGATAAGATACATCCCTGTCACACACCATCCCAATTTTGAACCACATGCTGTGTTTCCTTGCTCTGTTCTGACGACCGCCTCTTGGTCCAAGTATAGGTTTCTCACTAGCAAGATCAAGTGTTTTGTGATTCCCATTCTTCTCAGTGTTAGCCACAGTTTGTTATGATCCACACAGTAAAACATCTTTGCATAATCAATGAAACACAGATAGACATTCCTCTGGTATGGGAAGCCAAACTTTATACCAAATATTATATGAAAACCCTTGTTCAGGAATTGAAGGAATTACAAAGTTATAAATCAGGATTTCTCTTGTGGCAGATCACAGAAAATGAGCTGTTTGTTCCCTGCAGACAGGAGACAGGTAAGGTGTCCCTACAGAGGGAGTGTTACTTCCTGAGCTAGAGTTCACCCTGAGGCACCAAAGCAATCCTTAAGGGTATACCAAATTCTTGCATATGCTAACCCCTTCCTCCTGAGCCAAATAGAAAGAGCTTGGATTAATTTACAAGGAATTCCTTTAATGATTTGCTTCCCCTGATTATAAAAAAATACACAGAGAAACATGACTTGGGGGCTTCACATGAGAACTGCTGCCCCCCCCCATTTTATGCTCTCTGTTCTATCTTATTCCTGGTTGTCTCATTATTAATAATTATAAAATTACATTACCCTCGGTCTGCAACACTCTGGTATTCCCTGCTTTCAGCTAAGAGCCATCTAAAATTAGCTATAATATCCCTAGTACCACGACCCCTTCTAAACCCAGCCTGGACTTCTGGTAATTCTCTGCCAATGTGCTGTTCTAATCACTTTTCAATAATCTTCAGCAGAATCTTTTTTGCATGGGATATCAATGATATTGTTCTAATATTTCCACACTCTATTGAGTCACTCTTCTTTGGAATGGGAACAAATATAGCTATCTTACAGTCAGTTGGCCAGGTGGTTGTTTTCCAGATTTCTTGGCGCACTTGGTGAGCATCTGTCAGTTGAAATACGTCAATTAGTATACCATCTATTTCTGGGGCCTTATTTTTTGCTATTTCCTTGAAAGCAGCTTAATCTTCTTCCCTCAGCACCATAGGCTCTTGTTCACATGTTGTTTCATTAAATTCTTCTGTGTCTGCCAATTCCTTTTGATTCAGTGACTCTGTACCTTCTTTTCATCTTCCTTTATTACTTCCTGGATCATTTAATATTCTGCCTAAAGCATCCTTGATTATAGCAATTCAAGGTTTTGCTTCCTTTAGTTCCTTGAGATTAAGAAATGCTGAGCGAGTTCGGCCCTTTTTATTTTCTGACTCCAGCTCCTTTCACATTTCATTGTAATATTTTACTTTGTATTCCTTGCTGCCTTTTGGAATCTTCTGTCCAGCTCTTTAGTATCTTGAATTCTCCCTTCTGCTTTGGCTTCTCTGCACTCCAGTGCAATCTTCAGAGTTTCTTCTGACATCTATTTTGGTCTTTTCTTCCTCCTCTGTCTTTGTAACAACAATCTTCACTCTTCTTGGATGATACCCTCGATATCCTCCCACAACTCATCTGGTCTTCTCTCATTAGTGTTTAAGGCCTCAAACCTGTACCTGAGATGGTTCTGAAATTCAGGTGGGATAGACTCAAAGTCATATTTTTGTTCCCATGGAATCGGTTTAATTTTCCTCAGCTTCAGCTTGAACTTGCATATGAGTAGTGGGTGATTTGTTCCACAATCAGCTCCTAGCCTAGTTTTCACAGCTGACATTGAGCTTCTCCAGCAGTTCTTTCCACAGATGTAATCAATCTGATTCCTATGCATACCATCAGGTGCAACCCATGTGTATAACTTGTGTTATGTCTCTTATAAAACATATTTGCAATGACTAAGTAATTGTGCAAAATGCATTCTATCTCCAGCTTCATTTCTGTCACCGAGTCCATGTCTTCCAAGTACTGATTCTTCTTCTCTGTTCCCAACTTCTGCATTCTAGTCACCCATTATTATTAATGCATCTTGACTGCATGTTCGATCGATCTCTAACTGTAAAAGTTGGTAGAAATCGTCTATTTCCTCCTCTTTCACTCTGGTTATTGGTGCATATATCTGAAAGATAGTGGTATTCACTGGACTTCCTTGTATTCATATGGACACTCACAATACTGTATTTCAAGACAGAACTAGAAATTACTTTTTTACTATGAAAGCAACCCCACTTTTCCTCACCTTTTCATCTCTGGAGTAATACATCATATGATCATCTGACTCAAAACACCCCATGCCAGTCCATCTCATATCACCAAACCCTAGTATGTCAATATTTATGTGTTCCACTTCTTCCTTAACAGTATTTCATTTTCCTACATTCATGGTTCTCACATTCCATGTTCCAATCACTAGTGTCTGCCTACAACTGTTACTCTTCCTTTGTATTTCCATACTTGAAAGTTCCACCTCAGTTGCCCTATCTGTTAGTCGACATGTGTTCTGTTGTACATAGGTTTTTCAAAGGCCTGATATTTCAGATGTGGATGGCTAATCCCTCTTCCTAGTCTGTCTTAATCTGAATGCTCAGATTTAGAGAAGTATCTGACAGACAAGCATTTTACAGAAAAAAGTGAAAGATATATCTCTAAATGTGAACTTAACCATTAGTTTCAGTGTTGTCCCTGCCCTTGGCATAAGTGTATTGACCCATTTATTTCCCTGCTCCACCATCTACCAGGATACCCATCCACTTCTACCCACTCCCTTCAACAACTATCTCCCATTGTCTAGCCCTTGATCTGATGATAGCTTATATCTGAATCTTTCTTGGCTTCTGTGATTCCAAACATGTCAGCTGCTGACAATTTCTTATGCTGTGACCAGTGTCCTGTCATCGCCGTGTTGCCTTGGGCTCTTCTCATTTACCTGTGGGACGAGGATTTCTGAGGATCCTCTGTGCTGGCCTGCTTCTCTGCCTGTAAAGATTCCTGTCCCTCTCCCTCCACGCACCCCAAAAGGACATACAAGCAGAGTTAAAGAGATAGAATAAAGAACCAGTAAAATAGAAGATAGAGTTTTCAGAACTGATCTGCTATAATAAAAAGCAGAATCAAAATGGAAGGAAAAAGAAGAAAGCCTAAGAATAATGTGGAACACCATCAAGAGGAATAACATATGCATAATTAGAATCTCAAAACAGAAAGAAGCAAAAAGTGGCACCGCGAAAGTTGTGGAAGAGTTACAAGAATAAACCTTCGCTGGCATAATGAATAAAGAGAGTGTAGCTGAGCTAACCCCACACAGAATAGACCCCAAAAGAAAAACATACACACAAAAACCAAACACATGGCATCTCATAGTCAAATTTGGAAGAACTGAAGATGAAAATTCTAAAAGTTACTAGGGAAAAATGAAGAGTGCTATATAAGGGACAAAAAATAAGATTAAGTGTCGATTTCTCAGCAGAAACCCTGCAAGCAAGAAGACAGTACAATGACATATATCAAACACTCAACACAACTGTCAACTAAGAATACTGTATTTAGCAAAACTGTCCATCAAATATGACACAGAGACCAAGATATTCTCAGAAAACAAGAACCTATGGGAATTTGTAAAAACAAGCTCAGCACTGCAGGAAATACTGAAGGAAGTCTTTCTTACTGAAATGCCACAGAAAGCAGGATGGACCAAAGTAACCAGCAACAATACCAGAAAGAAATCATAGCAATAAAACCTTGCCTCTCAATAATTACACTGAATGTGAATGGTTTAAATGCACCAGTGAAGAAAAAAAGAGTAGCAGACTGGCTTAAAAAACCCAAACCACAGCAATATTCTGTCTATAAGAGACACACCTGAAAAGTGAAGCTAAAGAAAGACTAAAAATAAAAGGGTGGAAATAAATATATCAAGCAAAAGGCAACCAGAAAATAGCAATATTAATCTCTGATAAAATAGATTTCAGCATAAAAACCATCATAAAGGACAAGGAAGGTCACTATATGACACTTAGTGTGCCACTAGAACAAGAGGACATAATAGCAATAAATATCTATAACAAACTGTGGCTGACTCTGGGAAGAATGGGAATCCCAGAACATTTAATTGTGCTAATACGAAACCTATACTTGGACCAAGAGGCAGTAGTCAGAACAGAGCAGGGTAACAC
>NW_006399988.1:1722353-1722917 GCF_000299155.1 Elephantulus edwardii
GTCCAAGTATAAGTTTCGCATTAGAACGATCAAGTGTTCTGGGATTCCATTCTTCTCAGAGTCAGCCACAGTTTGTTAGGATCTACACAGTCAAATGCCTTTTCATAGTCATTGAAACACAGATAGACATTCCTCTGGTATTCCCTGCTTTCAGCCAAGATCCATCTAACATCAGCTACAATATCTCTAGTACCACCCATTCTAAACCCAGCCTGGACTTCTGGTAGTTCTCTGTTGATGTGCTATTCCAGTCATTTTTGGATAATCTTCAGTAAAATCTTGCTTGCATGAGAAATCAGTGAGATTGTTCTGTAGTTTCCACATTCTTTGGGGTCACCTTTCTTTGGGATAGGAACAAATATCGATCTCTTCCAGTCAGTTGGCCAAGTGGTCATTCTCCAGATTTCTTGGCACAACTTGGTGAGCACATCCATGGCAGCATCTGTTAACTGAAATATGTCAACTGGTGTACCATCTATTCCTGGAGCCTTTTTTTTTGCCATGTCCTTCAAAGCAGCCTGAACTTCTTCTTTCATCACCATAGGCTCTTGCTCATATGTTGTT
>NW_006399988.1:1723017-1728412 GCF_000299155.1 Elephantulus edwardii
GATGGGTGTGTCAGAGGTGGTGCGGTTGGCGCAGGATAGAGCAGGGTTTAGGGCTGTTGTGCATAGGGTCGCTATGAGTCGGAAACGACTCAACGGCACATAACAACAACAACAATCTATGCACCAATTGATAGAGCTTCAAAATACACAAAGAAAACATTAATAGAAATGAAAAAAGAAATAGACAACATCACAACAGTAGTTGGAGACTTCAATATACTACTCTCACAAAAAAATGGAAATACCAGAAAGAAACTCAACCAAGATGTTGATGAATTAAAGACACACAAAAAATCAATTCAATCTCATACATATTACAGACTAATGCACCTGAAAAAAAGCTCAGTATACATTCTTCTACAAGGTGCACAGAGCATTTTCCAGAACAGATCATATTTTAGGTCACAAACCAAGCCTCAATAAATTTAAAAAAACATAGAAATAATACAAAACATTTTCTCAGACCACAATGCTACAAAATTAGAAATTAGTAAAGAGGATCAAGGAGAAAAAAACCCATAAATTTGGAAGCTGAACAACAACCTGCTTAAACATGAGTGGGTAATAAAATAAATTTTAAAAATGAAACAAGAAACAATCTTGAAATAAATGACAAGGAAAACACAACATACCAAAACCTCTGGGAAACAGCCAAAGCAGTAATCAGAGATCAAGTTATAGCAATAAACCAACACATCAAAGGGCAAAGGGGGAAAAAATGATTGATTCTTTAACCCAACAACTCCAAAAAGTTGAAAAAGGACAGCAAATAAACTCATAAACCTCTAAAAGAATTGAAATTATAAAAGCTAGGGCAGAAATAACGGGAATAGAAAACAGAAAAACAACGGAAACCATCAACAAGACCAGGAGGTGGTTCTAGATCAATAAAATAAATAAAAAAAACTATCAAAACTAATAAAGGAAAAGAAAGAAAAGACAAATTATGCAAATAAGAGATAAAAAGGGCAAAGTCACTACATAACCAACTGAAATTAAATGGTTAATAACGGAATATTATTAAAAACTATACTCAAACAAATATGAAAACCTAGAGGAAGTGAACAAATACTTAGAAATTCACAACCTACCTAAACTGACAGAGACCAAAGTAGAACACCTGAACAGACCCATTATAAAAGAAGAAATTGAACAGGTTATAAAACAACTTCCAAGGGAAAAAAAGCCCTGGACCGTATGGTAGTGAATTTTATCAAACATTCAGAGAATTGTCATCAATGCTACATGAAGTATTTTAGAAAACAGAAAAAGATGGAATTGCCCCATACTATTTCTACAAAGTAAACATGTCCTTGATACCAAGGTCACCAAAATAAAAAACTATAGGCCAATTATCTCTCAAGAACATAGATGCAAAAATCCTCAATAAAATCTTGTACAATAAAATCCAAAAGTACATAAAAAATAATAATTCACCATGATCAAGTGACATTCACTTGGTATCAGGTATTCAACGATGGTTCAACATATGATAAAGAATCAATGTAATTCATCAGATTAACAAAGCAAAGAGGAAGAACTACATGATTCTATCAATTATTGGGGGAAGCCTTTGAAAAAATTGAACACCCTTTCTGACTAAAACACTCAACAAAATAGGAATAGAGGGGAATTTCCTCAACATAGTGAAAGTATATATGCAAAACCAACAGCCAAGGTCATTCTCAATGTTGTTGTTAGATACCATCAAGTTAAGTACGACTCACAACAACCATATGAACAGAGGATCTGAACTCTATCCTATTCTGTGCCATCCTCGCATTGTGGCAGTCACTGTGTCAATCCACCTGACTGAGAGTCTTCCTCTCCTCTGCCAACTCTCTAGCTTTTCAAGCATCATGTCTCTCTCCAAGATGAATGACACCTCCTAACAACATGCCTGAAGTATGTGAGGGAAAGCCTCATCATCCTTGCCTCCAAACAGCACTCTGTCTGTACCCTCTCTTCTCCAAGACATATTTATTTCTTTTTTTGGCAGTCCATGGGATGTCCAGTGCTCTTCTCCAAAACCACAATTCAACGGCAATTCTTCACATCCATTCTTCTGTCAACCAGCTCTCAGATGCATAGCAAGTGACTGGAAAAACCATGGCCTGACCAGAATCAGGCTCACCTTAGTCCTCAAATGGACATTATTACGCCCAATAATTTGGACAGGTCCCTAACTGCACACGTTCCCAGTGCAATATGTCTCCTGATTTCCTGATTGCTGGTACTAAAATTGTGGGTCCAAGTAACATGAAGTTGTTGACAGTTTCAATCTCTTCCTTATCCACTATGATATTGCCTATCAGTCCTTTGTTTTCTTGACACTGACATGCAATCCTTACTGCAGGCTGCATTCCTTAATCTTCTGCAACAAGTGCTTCAAGTCCTCTTCACTTTCAGCAAGCAAGATTGTGTCATCTGCACAAGGCAGGTTTACTGAAGAACCTCCTTCCAGTCTTGATGCCACATTCCTCTTCACCGAGTCCAGCTTCTCAAATAATTTGCTCTGTACACAGACTGAGTAGGTATGAAGAGAGAATACAACTCTGATATACTCCTTTCTTAATTTTAAGCCATACAGTATTTTCCTCCCCTGTTTCAAAACAGCCTCCTCATCCAGGTATACGCTTCATATGAGCACAATTAAGTGCTCTGGGATTCCCATTCTTCTCAATATCAGCCATAATTTCTTATGATCTACACACTCAAACAGCTTTGCACAGTCAAAGAAACACAAATAGATATTCTTCTTGTATTCTCTACCTTCAGCCAGGATCTGTCTGATATCAGTAATGATATCCCTGTGAAAGATTAAAGCCATTTCCTTTGAGAACAGGAACTAGGCAAGGATACCCATTATTACCTCTCCTATTTAAAACTGTATTGGAAGTCTTAGTGAGAGCATTAATACAAGAGAAGAAAAAAAAGAGGCATTCAAATTGGCAAATAAGAGGTAAAATTATAGGCAGATGATATGATAGTATACTTAGAAAATCCTAAAAATTCAGTGAGAAAACTACTAGACATAGTTGACCAATTCAGCAAATTAGCAGGATACAAGATTAACATACAAAAGTCAGTTACATTTCTCTACAGTGACAAATAGAGAAAATGAGCTGTGAAAAAGAATACTCGTAACAATACCTAAAGCAAGATTAAATACTTGGGAGCAAATCTAACTAGAAACACAAAAGATCTGTAAAAAAAAAGAGTAAGGCAAAACACCACCACAAATAAAATGAGAGAGAGAGAGAAAACTGGAGAAATGGAAGAATATACCATGCTCTTGAACAGGAAGACTCAATATCTTGAAAATGAAAATTCTACCACAGGCAATCTACAAGTTCAATTCAATTACAATATAAATACCAAGTCCATTCTTCAATGAGATGGAAAAGGCAATATCCAATTTTATCTGAAATGGAAAGAGGCCTCAAATAAGTAAAGCATTCCTGAAAAAGAGAAACAAGGTAGGATGTATCTCACTCTTTGATCTCAAATTCTACTACACAGTCGTGGTGGTCAAGACAGCATGATACTGGCACAGTGACAGACACACAGATCAATAGAATAGAACTGAGAACCCAGAAATCAGCTCATGAACTGTCACCTGATTTTTGGCAAGATTAAATTAGTTAAGCTGGTAAATGGCAGCCTTTTAACAAATGGTACTGGCACAATTGGAAAACTATCTGTAGAAAATTAAAGCAAGACACACACCTCACACCATTCAAAAAATCTCAAAGTGGATTAAGAACCTAGGAGTAAAACCAAAGACTAAAATTTATCAGAGAAAAAAGCTTAGAAGAACTCTAGAAGTCCTAATGCACAGTATGAACAGTCTTCCAAGCATAATGAAAAATCTAAAATCAAGAGAGAACAACATAGATGAATGGCACCTTCTAAAAACCAAATCCCTATGGACATAAAAAAAAATAAATTTCTCCAACAGGGTAAAAATGAGAGCCACAGAGTGGGGAAATATATTTGTTGATGATATTATCTGATAAGGGATTCATATCTAAATTTTATAGAATTCTCCAGCATCACCAATAGAAAAAAGTAAACAACCCAACTGCAAAATGGGGCAGGATAGGAATAGAAGATATTCAGGCAAACAAACACATGTTCAAAGTCCCTAGCTATCAGAGAACAACTATGAGATATCATCTCACACCAGCAACAACAGCAAAATTCAACACAGCAGCATTTGTTGTTTGCTATTGTTTGTGGAGATATTGGAACCTTTATTGACTGCTCCTGAGAATGTCAAATGCTGCAACCACCCTAGAAGGCAGTCTGGCACTTTCTCAAAAATTTGGAAATAAAAATACCATTTGACCCAGCAATTCCACTACTAGGAATATACCCTAAAGAAAAGCAGAACTTCCATCCAAACAGATGCATACACACCCATGCCTACTGTTATTTATAATAGCAAAGAGATGGAAGCCACCCATCATATGGATAAAAGAACTATTGTATATTCACACAATGGAATACTGCACAGCAATGAAGAATAAGGAACTCATCAAACATTACACAACATGGGCGACCCTAGAGGACATTATGCTCAGTGAAATATCTCTGTCACAAAACGACAAATACTGCATAGCACCACTGTTGTAAAAAAGGACAGACATGGAGGGGCTAGGGAGAAACAAGGAGAAGAGGGTATAGATACTAAACAGATGAAGGAAAGGACTGTTTAAAAGGAATATATGATTAGTCATTATATGGATGACGACAGTCCAGAATAAGGTGCACTGCAAGGTGGACTGGGTGAAGGGATGGAAGGGGGGAGAGGAAATTGTGCAATAATAAATTAACACTACAAAAAGAAGAAAGTGAACTGGGTGAGAGGGAAGTGGGGGGAGAAAAACGTGCAACAATGTATGAATGAAAATCTAACTTTTCTGTAAACTTCCATTAAAATGACTATTAAAATAAGAAATTAATAAAACAAGACAAGATTCTACTCTGGAATTTCCTAGAAGGAATGGCTTGGATTCAAGTAGAACAAGTAACCAAATGATGGTATATCTTCAAACATCTTAAAACACAATGATCTTATGGAAAATTAATACAGCTGTTCTTTAGAAAAGCCATCAAAAGTTGTGTTGTAAAGGGACATAAAGGCACTTTGGATACAATGTGTTCCTCAACTCACTTTCTTTTTTTAAAAAAATTATTATTAATTTCAATGAAAATTTACCGAGACTTTGGATTTCCATTCACTCATTATTGCATATTTCTCCTCTCCCAACCCTCCCCCCTAGTACACTACCCTCTTGGAAAAGCAAAAGAAAAATTCTTTCATTGTTTTACAAACCCGCCCCCAGGTCCACTCCACTATGCAGCCTTCACTCTGGACTCCTGTCATGAC
>NW_006399988.1:1732404-1739356 GCF_000299155.1 Elephantulus edwardii
TCCTTCAAAGCAGCCTGAACTTCTTCTTTCATCACCATAGGCTCTTGCTCATATGTTGTTTCATGAAATTCTTCTGTGCCTTCCAATTCCTTTCGATACAGTGACTCAGTGAATGCTAGATAACCTTAAAATGTTAACATATCCCAACATAGAGGGATGCAACAGCAATCTTTTTTTGCAGCGCTGAAGTGCCTTTCACCTACCCTGTCTAGCTTTCCAGAGGGTCTCAGAGCAATGCCAACAAACCTTGTCCACCAGTAGACAAGAAGACAGAAAACTTCCAGAATGGAATTACCACAGTTAAGAAACAAAACTGGAGGGAAATGCATAAAAAAATCCTGCCAGGATAGAGTGCAAGCAAAAAGAAATTACAGACCTACAAATCTAACCAGAGAATCTAGACTGATTCTTGGTGTTTGGAAAAAGTGAACAAAGGCTGTTGGTAACGATGTAGCCGAAAGGCTACAAGTAGAAATAGGTGGATCAGCTCAATTTACAAATCCTTTATTAAATGAACCTCATTTCCCTAATGAATTGACACAAGCATACAGTTACTAGGTGGTGGAGTCATGAACACCAAGTTGGAACTGACGCATCCACCATAATGCTATAATACTGCTCACTTACACCGCTCATCTGCCAGTGCACCCTGTTGTGTGCTTGTGTCTTGCGGTGATGCTGCATAGTGCACTACCAGTATTTTAAACACCAAGAGGCTCACCCAGGGATAAAAGGCTTCCACCGAACTTCCAAACAAAGACAGACTAAGAAACAGCACTGGCCATCCACTTCTGAAAGCCTTAACAAATCCTATAAATAATGAAAGAACACTGTTGGATATGAAGCCGGAAGATGAACTCCTCAGGTTGAAAGGCACACACAATGTCCCTTGGGAAGAGTTGCCTCCTTAAAGAGCAACCTACCAAAATGGTGCTGATGGAGCAAAGCTTTTACAAAAAAAAACCCAAACAACCCCCCAATAAAACCCCTTCATTTGCTGATTTGGCAAGAATCAAAATGAGAAGAAAGAGATGTAAACATTCATTCATAACTGGAACATGGAAGGTACGAAATTCGAAATTGTCGGAAGTGAAAAGAAATGCAAAAAAAACTAACATTCTAGTGCTTAGCTAGTTTAGACAGACTGGTACTGACCATTCTGAGTCACACAATCATATGATCTTTTATGTCAGCAATGACAAATTGATAAAGACTGATGTTGCATTCATCATCAAAAAGCATTTCAAGATCTGTTCTGAAGTAAAATTCTCTGAATGCTATGAACACTATTATATACTAAAAAGAAGACCCATGGACACAACTATTACTGAAATACATAAACCAACCACTAAAGGCAAAGAGGAAGAAACTGAGGATTTCTACCCAGTTGTGTAGAAATTTATGTAATCGATATGTGTCAAAATTAATAAATGGACTGGAATAGAAAAGTTGGGAACAAAGAAGAAATGGCAGCTGCAAAATATACACTACCTGACAGAAATGAAGTTAGAGATTGCAGAACAAAATTCTGTACAACCAATAATTTCTTAATTGCAAATACTGCTGCTGCTGTTAAGTGCCATTGAGTAGAACATGACTCATAGTGACCCTATGAACAAAAGACCTGAACCTGGTTTTATAACTATTGTTGTTTCTCTAAGTTCATAGAGTTTCCAGAAGCATGTTGTTTACTGTTTATTAAAAAGCATAAATGGTGCCTTTATGTATGAACCTCACATGATGGACTACACAAAAATCATACTGACTACATCTGTGGAAACAGTCAGGAAAGAAGCTCAAAATCAACAGTCAAAACAAGGCTGGGGGCTGACTACAGAACAGACCATCAACTACTCATATCCAAGTTCTATTTGAAGGTGAAGAAAATGAAAACAAGTTTGTAAGAAACAAAATACAACCTTGAGTCTAACACAACTGAATAAAAAAATAATCTCAAGAACAGATTTGATGCATTGAACATTAATGACCAAAGACCAGACAAGTTGTTGGATGACATCAAGGACATAATGCATGAAGAAAGCAAACAGAGACTTGTACACCCATATTCATAGCAGAATTGTCACCATCACAAGAACATGGAAACAACCTAAATGTCCAACCACAACTTAATGTTTTGAGAAATTGCAGTACATTCATATGATGGAATACTATGCAGTACTCAAGAGCAATAATTTTGAAAAATGCTACAGGACTTGGGAAAGAAAGGTGTGTTACTGAGTGAATTCAGTATCATAAGGACAAAGGCTGCATAAGACAATTCCTTTAAAATTGAAAGATAACTAGTAAAACACTTATGGGGAGTTTAAGCGGGGAAGGTGTGGGAGCAGAGAAACGGGCAGGGGGAGCTCACGGGGTCACAGAATTTAGTGGGTGGAAGCAGAGGGTAAAGAAAATGGGAAAAAAACCAAAAAAAATAAAATGGGAAAAATTCAGTAGGAATCTGAAAAGATGGGCATAGTTCAATGGTGATTAATTTTATAAAACACATGTATGGGAATGAATGCACAAAATATAATGTGAATGAAGGAAAGTATGAAACACATTAAAACCCCACACTATGTACGTGAATAAAGCAATGTATATGAATAATTATATGCATTACAATAAAAAGAACGTAAGTGATCCCTGGGCCACAATGGCGACACATCCGGCCTCACACTAGCTGCTGGTGGCCATGGGTCCCTTCCAGCCACCAGCTTCTGCGGGAAGAGGGGCCAGGCCTCCCAGGGAGGGTGTAGTAGCAGCGTCCTAGGGCTGCAGCCTGAGCGTCTCACGTCTTGGCTGGGAGCTTGGGTCCTGGGGGGTGCTGCTGCTACACAGTGTCAGTACACTGAGAAGCAGTGTCAGGCTCATAGAATTAAATGTTACCCCTTTGTTTCTTCTGCCTCCTTCCACACGAGCAGTCTTTTGGCCAAAGAGGATTATTACCAGATACTGGGAATGCCCCGAAGTGCCAGTCAGAAGGAGATCAAGAAAGCTTATTACCAGTTTGAGAAGAAGTACCACCCAGACACAAATTAGGATGATCCCAAAGCCAAGGAGAAGTTCTCTCAGCTGGTGGAAGCATATGAGGTACTGAGTGACAAAGTGAAGAAAAAACAGTATGATGCTTATGGCCTAGCTGGCTTTGACCCTGGTGCCAGCAGCTCTGGGAAGAGCTACTGGAGGGGAGGCTCCATGGTTCAGGAAGATCTCTGGAGAGTTCTCATCATCATCATTTGGGGATTTCCAGGGTATTTTTTATCAACTCAGGAGTATATCATCGACTTGACCTTCAATCAAGCTACAAAGGGTGTCAACAAGGAGTTTGTGGTGAATATGACAAACACCTGTAAGCGACGTGACGGTAAAGGGAACAAGTCTGGCACCAAGGTGCAACACTGCCACTACTGCATTGGCTCTGGCAAGGAAAGCCCCTTTGTGATGTGTTCCACCTGCCAGAAGTGTGGCAGCCTAGGCTCCACCATCACCACTCCGTATGTGGTCTGTAGA
Source organism: Elephantulus edwardii (assembly GCF_000299155.1). NCBI lineage: Eukaryota > Metazoa > Chordata > Mammalia > Macroscelidea > Macroscelididae > Elephantulus > Elephantulus edwardii. The sequence goes on from NW_006399988.1 coordinate 1,735,918, forward strand.
GGGGCGGGACAGGCCAACCAGAGGAAGGATGGCCTGACCATGAGGATGCCCATAGGAAAGAGAAATTTTCGTCACCTTCAGGGTGCAGAAAATCCCAGTCTTCAGGAGGGAGGGCGCAGATATCCACTCTAACCTCTTCATCTCTGTAGCTCAGGACAGCCCGTGCCCAGGGCCTCTATGAGACTATCAACGAGACGATCCTCCCTGGGACTTAGACCAGAAGAATCGGATGTGTGGGAAAGTCATCCCCGAGATTAATAGCTATAGCTATGATGACCACTACATCCACATCAAGATCAGAATCCCAAAGAGACTGACAAGCTGGCAGCAGAACCTGATCCTAAGCTATGCAGATGAGACGGAAGTGGACAGGACAGTGAATGGCATCAGCCTCACCAGCACGGGAAACCGTCCACTGAAAGCTAGCCTGGAAGTGGCAGCTGTTCCTGGACCCACCAGCAGCAGCCCGCACCACACTCGAGCCCCTGCCACAGAGACCTGGGTGCCTCAGTCACAGCAAGACCGTCACCTCTCCTTGGATGGGGGCCCTGTGAAAGCCCCACCAGGGAGTAAGATGTAGAGACTTGTCCTGTCTGCAGTCAGCAGCTCGGGCAGAGGAAGAGATGGACACTGGAGACTGAGCCAAAACTCTGGGATTGGTGTGGTGGAGAGCTTGATAATGGAATTAAAGACAGTTTAGAGATGTGCCTTGTGCTTTCCCACATCATGATTTGACTGGTCTTTCTCGCTGTAAACCCCAAGAATCCCAGGAGAGATCTCTCTGGTTAGGTGACTCTGTCATTCCTGCAGCCCTGTTCCCCATCCCTGTATGTTCTCCAAGGCTGACTGCGTTCATTACTTTTGATGTTTAATTCCCAAAGACCTGAGCTTGAAAGCAGGGCCTGGGGTCCTGGAGAGCTTGCTTCCTGACCACTTGGCCAGTGATCTTTCAAGAGGATGTCATTTTTCCTGTCTCAACAGCCACCAACATTACCTCCGGGCAGAACCTGGGGCAGCCTGCCACCTGTTCCATCATAGCCCACCACTGAGATTTAGTCAGGAGTGTCTCAGCTTGCAGTGGCAAGATTATTATCCTCTCCTGTGAAAGGCTCCCCCAATGAGCCCACAGAATACCCTGTCCCTCAGTGGGCATTAAGCTTCTGTACACCTCCATTCCTCAAGGTACAGCTGGACAGGTTAATGGAGAACAGTTCTCAGCATTTTCTCTTCTCTTCCTCCACCATCGATGAAAAAACATGTCTCCTGGTGTCAAAATTTAGAATGTGAAACAAATCTGTAATGAAAATAAGACTGCAAAAGAGATATTTAAAACTAAAAAAAGAAAGTAAGCAAAAGGTCATTAAAGAGATAAGAGAAAAATAAGAGATCAAAATGGACGTCACAAGATACTATGAAACTTGCACTGGAACTGCTGGTTTATTATGTGCCATCAAGTCAACTACAATTCATTATACCCCTCTGAACAATAGCTCTGAAGCCTCCCCTATCATCAGCCAATCTAACTATCTCTGATACATTTACCCCACTGCCACAGTCACTGTGCCAATTCATCTCATCAAGGTTCTTCCTCTCCTGTAATGACCCTCCACCCTACTAAGAATGATGTGCTTCACCAAGGACTAGTCCCTCCTGGCAACATGTTCAAAGTATGTGAGACTTGCAAAATCTTTGTCTCCAAGGAGCAATCCAGCTTCACAAAATAAGGAGAAGGAAGGCTAAAACAATCAACCTGAACAGAAGATTTCAAAGGACAGTTCAAGTGGCAAAGCAAAGTATTATAATAAAACAGGCAAAAAGCTAGAAAACCAAAAGTGAAGAACATGCTTGGTATTCTACAAGTTGTTGTTGTTTGTTTGTTGTGTACTATCAAGTTGGAACTGACTCATAAGTGGCCCACCAAGTGAATTTTCAGAGGCACTTAATCGCACAGGAGGAGAGTACCCATCTGTCTGCTACAGAACAGCTGGTGGATACAAACCATGTACCTTTAGGATTGCAGCACAACTTTTTCCCCCCATTAGGCTACTAGAACTAAAAAAAACCAAATTTAAGCTATGAGTTGCAATACTGAAGGCTTCTCTGGGCACAAACTTGAATAATGAAGAAAGATGACAAGAAAAAGCAAGAAATAAAGAGTCACTGTACCAACAAGTATTGGTCAATACAGAATCATTTCAGGAAGCAGCACATGGTCAAGAGCCACCCCTTTCCTGTTTTTAAACCATGCAGTATTCCTTTCCCTTTCTCTGACCTTTCTCAGTATGATGTCGACTCAATGGTACTGAACAACAAAAAGATCAATAGTATTTCTTCTGTTCGAAAACTGTGTATCTATGTACAGGTTTCGCATGAGCATAATTAAGCCACAGCATAAACCACCAATCTATCAGAATGCCTTACTGGAGGCTTACATGTTGCTGTGATGCAAGAAGCTACTTCACTCTATTTTAAATACCAGAAGGGTCACCCATGTAGAAATATTTCAGTAGAGCTTCCAAACTAAGATGCAAGATTGGGCATCCACCTTCTGAAAAAACAGGTCATGGAAAACTCTATGGAAAATGTCGCAACACTGTGAAGCCTAAACATTTAGTAGTGATGCTAACTATACTGTAATTAAGAGTAAAGAAACACATTTTAAAAATAAACAAGAGGACCAGAAGACGGCGGAGGTGGAGAGCACAGTGTGAAGAGCCAGAGGGATAGCAACATGCATAGAGAGGATACCAGAGAGTATTTTACGCTCCACAGAGACTGACCACAGCGTGACGCGAACAGTAGGATTTTGAATCAGAACTTTCACTAATACATTATTTTAGAAGCTTTAAAAACCAGAGCCCTGCCTGCCTGCCCTGCAGCGGTCCGCCGTGGTCCCATCAGACCCAGCAAAAGCTGGAACCGACTAGCTTAGCTGAGCTGCATTGAAACTCACCTGAAAGGAAAAAGGTTAGTGGGGAAATCGGCAGAATTCTCTTAAGCCCACTAAAACCTGAAGGGTCTGAGGTGCGGCGTGGACAACAGGAATTGAATCATAACTTTTGTCGAAAATTTTAGTATTGGAACTGTGGGAACAAAGCCCCACGGACTCAGCAAAAGCCGGAAGCCACTAGATAAGCTTCTAAGAGACCCATTTGAAAGGAGAAAACTTACTGGGGAAATTGACTTAATTCACTTAAGCTCCACTAAGACCCAGGGGGTCTGTTGCGTCAGGTGGACAGTAGAAATTTGAATCAGAACTTCTACTGGAGTGGACTCAGAACGAGCTAATAGCCTCAGTTGCAATCCGGACCACTTTTTGGTCTGCACTGCAGATCGGCAAATGCCAGAATCTGCAAGCTGAGCTTCTGAGGGACCCATTTGAAAGAGATAAACTTTCTGGAGAAAGTGGCTGAATTTTCTAAAGCTCCACTAAGGCCCA
>NW_006399988.1:1739456-1740111 GCF_000299155.1 Elephantulus edwardii
TGTGAACAAAGCTGCAATAAACATGGGTGTGCATTTATCTGCCTGTATGTCAGTTATGGTCTCTTTGGGGTATATTCCCGGTACTGGAATTGCTGGGTCAAATGGTATTCTATTTGCAACGTTTTGAGAAAGTGCCATACTACCTTCCACAGTGGTTGCACCATTGTTTCTCCACAACATCATCAGCATTTGTTGCTTGCTGTTCTGTTAAATTTTGCTATTCTGACTGGGGTGAGATGATATCTCATAGCTCACAGTTGTTTTGATTGGCATCTCTTAGAGCTAGGGATTTTTAACATTTCATGTGCTTGTTGGCCATCTGAACGTCATCTTTGGTGAAGTGTCTGTACTTATCCTGTGCCCATTTTTCTATTGGATTATTTACCTTTATCTTATTGTGGTGCTGAAGTATTTTATAAATTATGGATATAAGTCCCTTATCTGACATGTCATTACCAAATACTTTTTCTGTGGCTTTTGTCTGTGGCTTCCCTTTTTACTCTGTTGGAGAAGGTTTTGGATGTACATAGGGATTTGATTCTTAGAAGATCCCATTCATCTATTTTATCTTCCCCTGGTTGTGTTGTTGTTGTTGCTGTTATGTACCGTCGAGTCACCTGCAAATATGAACAGAGCAAGGGAATACTGCATGGTT
>NW_006399988.1:1740211-1747431 GCF_000299155.1 Elephantulus edwardii
TTAATTAATTAATTAAAAACATTTTAAAAAATAAACAATAAAATTCTGGAGCTCTGATGGCCCAGTGACAAGAGGCTGCACTACAATCCCAGAGATATGTACTCCGAATCCCCCAGATGATCTGGAGGGGCAATCTCCTCCTGTACCAGTCAGATCCGATTTGATGGTACACACTCAAAAAATAATTTTTAAAAATTTTAAAAATATAAACAAGTACTTCAGTTCTCATATTCCAACTAGTGGAATAGCCGGGTCATATGGAATTTCTATGTTCAGCTTTTTGAGGAAGAGCCAAACTGTCCTCCAGAATGGCTGCACCATTTTACAATCCCACCAACAATGTATAAGAGTTCCTTTCTCACCATATCTCCTCTAACATCTATTACTTGCTGCCCTGTTAAAGTTTGCCATTGTTACTGGAGTAAGATGGTACCTCACTGTGGTTTTGATTTGCAACTCTCTTATTGCTAGTGATTTGGAGCATTTCTTCATGTGTCTGTTTGCCATTCAAATATCTTCCTCTGTGAAAATTCTTTCCATGTCTTTTGCCCATTTTGTAAGTGGGCTATCAGTCTTTTTTCTTCTAGGGGCCCAGGAATATTTTGTAAACTTTTGTTTTAAGACTCTTGTCTGATATGGTATTACCAAATGTTTGTTCTCAGTCTGTAGGTTTTCTTTTCACCCTGTTGAAAAAAGTTTTTAATGCATACATAGATTTAATCTTTAGAAGGTCCTATGAATAGATTTTATCCTCTTCAGATTATGCACTTCTGGTTGTATTTGGCAGTCTCTTTATACCTCGGACTAGTGTTTCTAAGCTTGATCCCAGTTTGTCTTTTATGAACATTATGGTTCATAGTGGGATTCTAAAATGGTACAACCATTGTGGAAGGCAAATTGGAACTTCTTCAAAAAGCTGAAAATATAAATTCAACATGATTCAGCTAATCCACTGCTTGGAATATACCCTGAGAAAATGTGAACTGACACACAAACTGAAATTTGTACACCAATAGCAGCATTATTCACATCATAAAAACACGGAAACAGCCCAAATGTAGAATCACAAACGAATGGATTGAGAAATTATGGTAAGTTCACATAATGGAATACTATGCAGCACGCAGGAGTAATGATTTTGTAAATTATTACCTCACTTGGGAGGCACTGAAGTGCATTATGCTGAGTGAACTAACTCAGTCCCAAAAAGATAAATATTGTATATAACCATTCATTATATGATTTAGAATGATGCAGAATGAGTATAAGGATCCAAGAGGGGTGGGAAAAGTTGGAAGCAGAGGGATGAGGATGTGCAGGGGGAAGAGGGGATTAATCATGAGGTTGTACAATTTTATGGGGGGGGGTGAGGAAAATTGAAAGAATTTGTTCTTGAAAACAATGTATTTGAATTTTGTAAATAAACTAGTAGACAAAAATCTTCCCAGTAGAGAATTTTAAAAACATATTAATTGTAAATATTAATTAATAATATGCAATAAGCAGTGCAGAGAGTTGTGCTTCTAATGTAAAGGTCGTTAAATCTCTCTGGAAAGAAAGACAGGCAATATCCTCCCATGGGATTTACAGCCTCCTGAGAAACTGTTGGAGGACTAGCTCTGAGTTGGCTTTAGCTTCACAACAAAGAGTTATATTTTTTAGGAATAATAAAGGACAAGAATAACTCCAACAGTAAGTACAACTCACACTTCCTGTGCATATACTGTGGACCAAGCACTCTGAGCATTTTATATGCATTACCACTGTCAATGCAAACAGCATCCTGGTGGAGTGTAATTAACCTATCTTTTCATCACACCAGGAGTCACCATAGCTTCTCTATAGAGCTTTCCTCCTTGTACATTTCATTAATGCTTCTGGAGGAATTGCAGATGCTGAACTATTCTCTACTTCAGCTCAGCTGGGCTGCTGTGCAGTTAGTTCCCTTTTCCTATCTGTCAATACTGCCTAGTACTGTCTCTAAAGAGGAAAACTGGTGAAAGCCATAGCAGACTGGTTAATGCTGGGAACGCAGCCACTAGGAAGCTGGTCTGAAATGATTTTGCAAGAGGCCTTTTCAAGGAGTAAAGTGACTGACTGTGCTTTACTCAGAATCTCAAAGTTAGGATCTGCCCCACGATGCTCTCCTTCAGCTGTCTGGCTGTATCAAGGTTCCTGGCACAGACAGCTCCCTCTCATAGGTTTATATCACCCTGCAGTCTATGTTCTTCTTCTCAAAGCATCTTTCTCACATCAACCTGATTCAGTGAAGTTAATATTTGCTGCATTCTTGCTCCTCTTACATACCCTGCAGAGTGCTGGACAGTATGCCTCTCCATGTTTGTCTCAGACTCTACAATGGAGAAGTTTACAATTTATTTGGGGGGGGGAATTCTTGCAAGTCCCCAACTACCCACTGCCACTGAATTGGCTTTGACACACAGGCACCCTACAGGACAAAAAAGAACTGCCTCAGAAGTTCCCAAGAGTATAAATTTTTATGGGGGCAGGTGACCTCATCTTTCTTTTTAACCACTAAACAAGCATGGGTCTTCTTGTAAGTACAATGACAGAAAAAAATGCTGACACAATTTCTTAACATATTTTAATATACAGAGTAGGTAGAGAAAAAAAGTGCAATAACGAATGGAAATCCAAAATCTCTGTAAATGTTCATTAAAATTAATAAAATAATTTTTTAAAAAAATTTTTAAATTATTTTTGTGCGCATGTACTGTCAAATCAGATCTGACTGGTACAGGAGGAGATTGCTCCTCCTTCCCCGGCAGAGCCTCTGGTGGATTCAAACCGTGCACCTCTGGGATTGTAATTGCAGCTTCTTGCCACTAGGCCACCAGAGCTGCCCAATAAAATAATTTTTTAAAAAAAATAAGCAGAGTAGATATCTGGTTACCTTATGACAATCACAAGCCCTCAAAATGCCACCACCAGCTCCAATGCTTCACTTGCAGTCATTTAACATGGAGCTGTAGTGTGTGAAAGATGTGTACAGGTTGTCAGGGTAATTAATAATCACAAAAGCAAAGTGAGATACACATAACTGGAAACATAAACCCCAAATACCATAGAAGAGAAGAATAAAAAAGATGAAATCATGCTGGGAATATGGGGAATTGTGTCTTCCAGGGTGAAGGGCTTAGTGGAAACTGCTCCCTGAGATAAGCAGTATTATCCCCTATAATTTATATACATCTTTCTTTCTTTCCAAAATTTATAAAGAAATGGAACATGGAATCATTTTTCAAGGTTCACAAAGTAACTTTTCTTATACAAGGAGTCTCTAACATCCAATTTGTGTACAAGCCATAGTTACAAACATTAAAAACCTGAGATAGATATAAACAATAGTAAATATTAGCAAGCAGGGGTAGCTTTACAGCATACATGAAAACATTAATAATATTAATGGTGGTGGTGATAGTGTTTTTTGTTGATTTGATTCTAACACATTAAAAAAAAAATCTACTGAACAGAGTTGAACTGCCCAAAATATCCTAGACCATAATTATGGTCTTTATGAAGCGGATTGCCACATCTTTCTCCAGCAGAGTGACTGGTGGGTTTGAACTTTTGATCTTCCATTTGGCAGCTGAGTGCTTAACCACTACACCACCAGGGCTCTTTATTACAACATTATTTTGTAAAAAATGTTTTCATCTATCTGGAAGTATTCATCTATCTGGTAGTATTTTTTTATGCATCAAAAGTTATATACTATATATTTAGGACTGATATTATATACAAACCAGACCTAACTGTTCTAATATGTGTAAAAATTCAACTTAAAACAGGCATAGGAATGGAACTTGTACATATTTTAGGGGCTAGCTGACTTAGCTCTTAAAAAGTCCCTCTCTCCTTACTCTTTTTATGAGGATGAATAATCTCATTGCCTTTTCTTCTTCATGGTGTACAATTTCCATGCCTTTAATCATTTTTGCTGGGTTTTTCTGGACTTTGTCCAAGTTTCCATGCTGTACTTAAAATATGTGGTCCCAAAGCAAAGTCAGTGTTTTAACAAAGGCCTAGAGAAGTTAAACATAATACAAAGATTCCCCTGTAACTAGAAATGGTTATACCACAGCCTAATCATATTAATAAATTTTCAACAATTTATCTAAGCATCCCATAATGAAGGTATTTTACTAAAATGCTTACCTAGTGTGTGCTGGAGAGTGTGTACGGGACTGAAGCTGAAGGGAGACTAGTCTCCCTATAATTTAGCCCACATGAACAGTGATCGAAGTTTAGTGACCAGTTCTTTAGCCAAATGCTGGGACCCAGATGAATACGCAAGGCAAATGAAATCTTGTGACATATATACACCCCTGTAAAAGTTTCACTTATGTGAATGAAATTGTTGGTTTTTCTTAAGAAGGTCTAAAGTAAAAAGGGGGTTGGGGAGATCAAGGGGGAACAGATGTGAATGTAACAAAAATATTACTACACTTGGCACTTACAAGCACTTTTATTAGCAAACTGAGCTTAGAGGCAGAGATCTACTGCATCAGCTGTACATTTCGATGGACATATTAATAAATAAAGCTTGGCCACAGTGTGGGGAAATCTTCTTCCCCAAGTTGCACATTTTGATGCAAGGCCTGTCCATAAGGGGTACCCTACACCACTCTCCCTCTGATCTGCTGAGTGGTTAGCCACTCAGAGCTCCCTCTTTTTTGCATATCTACAGAAGAGAGCTCTGTTGTGCTGCTATCCCAAAACATCCATCATTGGCTCTTCAGGAGAAAAAGACAGGCAACAGATAACAGCTATGAATCAGTTCCGACTCTTTGACAATGAGTTTGAGTTTCTGAAATTCATCTACAGAGGTACATTTTCTGGCTTGTTCTCAATCCCATTTCATGCTGGGTACATCTTGGTTGTAGAGGCCAGAGGCAGTGTAGACAAGTTTATTTAGTTAACAATGAGAACATTACATTTTAGGAGGTCCATTGGACTGGTAGTCCACTGGACAAGTCCTTTTGGTCTACTCCTATCAATAAGAAAATCTTGTCTTCAGTACTAAATATGATGACACCTGTTGTTACGTGTCACTGAGTGGCCTATGGCTCATACCCCCTCTATGTACAACAGCCCTAAACCCTGCTCTATACTGAGCCAATATTTGTCTGACACATCATGTCACACATGACAATGTCTCTGACACATCAACTCCCATTTCCCCAGTCACTGAATCAATCTATCTCATCAAGGGTCTTCTCTCCTGCGTTGTCCCTCCCAAGCATGATAACCCTCTCCAAGGACTGGTCCCTCCTGGCAACATGTCCAAAGTATGTCAGACAAAGCTTCAGAATCCTTGCCTCCAAGGAGCAGCCTGGTCTCACATTCTCTACAATGAACCTGTTTGTTCTCCTAGCAATTCATGGTATATCCAATAGTCTTATCCAGAACCACAACTCAAAGTCATCAATTTTCCTATCATCCATAGTTACTGTCTAGCGTTCTGATGCATAGCAAGTAATTGCAGACTATGGTCTGGATGAGGCACATCTTAGTCTCCAGACTAATATCATTGCTCTTCATTAGTTTGGAGAGTTCTCTGACAGCAGACTTTCCCAATGCAATTAGTCTTTTCATTTCCTGGCTGCTGGAACCAAGAGTGTTGTTTATGGAAACAAGCAAACTAAAGCTATTAACAATCTCAATCTCTTCTCATTCTATTGTGATGCTGACAATCGGCCCAGTGATGAAAATCTTTGTCGTCTTGATGCTGAGCTTCAATCCATATTGAAAACTACAGTTCTTGACCTTCTGCAGCAAGCACTTCACGTCCTCCTCAGTTTTACCAAGCAGGCTTGTGTCATCTGCATAATGCAGACTGTTAATGAGTCTACCTCCAATCTTGATGTCACATTTCTCCTCATACAGCCCAGCCTCCTGGATGATCTGTTTTCCATATAGATTGAAATAGTATGGAGATAAGACACATGTTGTTGTTGTTGTTATGTGCCGTCAAGTGTTTGTGGCTCATAGCGACCCTATGTACAACAGTCCTAAACTCTGACCTGGCATATATCCTTCCTGAAGAACAACACAGTGTTTCCTTGCTCTGTTCTGATGACTGCCTCCTGGTCCAAATATAGGCTTCACATAAGCACAATCAAATGTTCTGGGATTCCCATTCTTCTCAAAATCAACCACAATTTGTTTTGATGCACACAGTCAAATACTTTTGCATGGTCAATGAAAAACAGATAGACATTCCTCTGGTACTCCCTTCTTTAGTGAAGATCCATCTAACATTAGCTATAATATCCCTAGTACCGCTACTTCTAAACCCAGGCCGCACATCTGGCAGTTCTCTGTTGATGTGCTGTTCCAGTTGGTTTTGGATAATCTTCAGCAGAATCTTGCCTGAATGTGCTATCAATGATATTGTTTGATAAGTTCTGCACTCTATCACGTCACCTTTCTTTGGAATGGGGAAAAATATAGATCTTTTCCAGTCAGTTGACCAAACTGCTGTACTCCAGATTTCTTGGCACAACTTGCTGGCACATCCAGGGAAGCATCTATTGACATGTCAACTGGTATGCCATCAATTCCTGGGGCCTTATTTTTTGCCAATTTTTTTCAAAGCAGTTTGAGCTTCTTACTACATCACCACAGGCTCTTGCTTATATGTTGTTTCATGAAATTCTTCTGTATCTGCAATTCCTTATAGTACAACGACTGTATAACTTTCCTGGATCATTTCTTATTCAGCCCAAAGCATTTTTAAGTATTGCAACTCGAGGCTTGAACTTCTTCTTCATTTTCTTCATCTTAAAAAATGCTGAGGAAGTTTGCCCTCTTTGATTTTCTAAATCCAGCTCTTTGCACACTTCATTGTAATACTTTGTCTTCCTGTGCTGCCGTTTGGAATCTTCTGTGCAGCTTCTTAATTTCTTGATTGCTTCTCTTTGCTTTGGCTTCTCAGCACTCTAGTGCAATATACAGTGTTGTCTAACATCCATCTTGGTCCTTTCTTCCTCCTCTACCTTTGTAATGACCTTTGGCATTCTCCCTGGATGATATTGTTGATATCCTCCCACAGCTCATCTGGTCTTCTCTCATTAGTGTTCAACAACTCAAACCTGTTCCTGAGATGTTGTTGTTGTTATTGTTGTTGTTGTTATGTGCCGTCGAGTCGTCTGAGACTCATAGCGACCCTATGTACAACAGCCCTAAACCCTGCT
>NW_006399988.1:1747531-1748788 GCF_000299155.1 Elephantulus edwardii
TGACTATTTCACCTCCCTGCCTGCCCCACCCCATTTGGCTCCACTCCTGTGACTGCATGACCTGCCTTTAATCCAGAGCACCTGGATTTGACTTACCTACAAAAGACTGCTCTCACAGGCTCTAAACTGACCCTTTCCTTGAGTTAGAAATTCAGAGAAATTGTCTTCAGATCAAGTTTAAATCAATGTCTTGAAGAAAACAAGCTACTGTACACACTACATAAATGCAAAACAAGATGTTACCACCAAAGGGTGACACAGTAGCAATGGCTTTCCTAAAAACAGAAAGTCTGATGGAACTTTCTGACACAGAATTTAGAAGAACAATGATTCAATATTTTCAATGGATAAAAACAAACTCGAAGAACTACACGATGCCACAAGCAAAAACGAGGAGAAGCTAAAAAAAACACAATCCAGAACAATGCAGATAAAACAAATGAAGCGCTAGAGGCACTGGAAAAACAAGAAACCACAATCCAAAATATGAGGTTCAATGTTGCAGATGCTGTCAACGTGATGGAGGGACACATGAATAGAATTGAAGAGATAGAACACAGAACCAGTGAAATAGAAGATAGAAATGTCACCACTGATCTGCTAGAGCAAAAATCAGCATCAACAAGGAAGGAAAAAGAAGAAAATCTAAGAATAATGTGGGACACATTCACGAGAAATAACATGTGCATCACTGGAATCACACAACAGGCAGAAGCAAGTAAAGACACCAAAAAACTTGTGGAAGAATTACTAGAGGAAAACTTCCCAGGGATAATGAAGAATGAGAGAATATATATTCAAGAAGCGGAGCGAACACCATATAGAATAGACCCCAAAAGAAAAACACAAAGGCATATCATAGTTAAATGTCTAGAACTAAAGATAAGGAGAGAATCCTGAAAGCAGCAAGAGAGAAGCAAAGAGCAACCTACAAAGGAGAACAGATAAGATCAAGTGCCGATTTCTCACCAGAAACAATGCGTGCAAGAAGAGAATGGAAAGACATATATCAAACACTCAAAGAACGCAACTGTCAACCACGAATACAGTACCCAGCAAAATTATCCATCAAATATGAAGGAGAGAACTTATACTTGGACCAGGAGGCAGTCGTCAGAACAGAGCAAGGGAACACTGCATGGTTCAAAATTGGGAAGGGCGTATGCCAGGGATGCGTCCTATCTCCATGCCTTTTCAACCTATATGCACAACAGATTATCAGGGAGGCTGGGCTCTATGAGGAGAAATGTGGGGTCA
>NW_006399988.1:1750959-1762405 GCF_000299155.1 Elephantulus edwardii
GCATTAGCACGATTAAATGTACTGGGATTCCCATTCTTCTCATAGTCAGCCACAGTTCAGATGGGATAGACTCAAGGTAAAATGTTGGTTCCTGTGGATTTGGTTTCATTTTCTTCAACTTCAGCTTGAATTTGCATATAAGTAGTTAGTGGTCTGTTCCACAATCACCACCTGGCCTAGTTTTCACAGCTGATACTGAGCTCCTCCAATGATTCTTCCCACAGAAGTCATGTAGATCAAAAATTTCCTAATTTCAAACACATAATGGTTTCTTTAACAATGGGAGATAAGATGAAGAAACAATCCCAACATTTCAGTGGCGCACACACACGCACATACACACACACACACACACACACACGGTTGTTTTTCAGTCATGGTAAGTCCACTGAGAGTCCAGTAATTCTCAGAAATTCAGGGTTTCTTCCAAACAGATATATATCCTCCAAAATTTTGTTAGAGCACTATAAATTATAATCAACTGAGACACAGTGAGTGAGTTTAACAGGAAAGTAACTTCTGCCCACAACTCTGTCTTTACCTTGAGAATGCATAAGTAAAATTTAACAATGTTGTTGTTACAGTTGTATGTGCTGTCAAGTCAACCATGACAACTCATAGCAACCCTAAAACAATAGAAATTAACCCTGTCCTATCCTGCACCATCCTCATAATTGTATAGCTCATTCTTATAGTCACTGCGTCAATCATCATTTTGAGAGTCTTGTTCACGCTGTCTCTCCCTTCGACTTTCCCATCATGATGTCTTTTTCCAAGGCTTGGTCCTTCCTGACAACATGCCCAAAGTATGTGAGACCAAGTTTCCCCATCCTTACCTTTAAGAAGCACCCTTAATGCACTTCCTCCAAGACAGACTTGTTTGGATTTTTGGCAATCTGAGATATTCAGTACTCTTCTCTAACACCACAATTGAAGACACTGATTCTTCTTCTGTTATCCTTCTTCATTATACAATTTTCACATGCAGAGGAAGTAACTGAAAAATCTGTGGCTTGGTTCAGGCACACCTTATTCTTTTTAAACTGACATTGTTACTTAATGTTCCGTTTAGGGAAGATCAAAAAAAGTAACTAAGAAGGAAGTGGACATTATCTTCTTTACTTCTTAGAGCAAACTCCATGAAATGTCTGTCCTATGAGAAGGCACACAGTTGTTTATCCCTGATGATACCAATCATAATGGTCGCTGTGGTAAGAAAGCAATATGGCAAAATAAAACAAAAATGAAAAGAATTTGAACCAAGAAGGTACCTTAGTAAGTTTTCAAAAAGAGCTAAACAATCTTTATCATTATTCTGGCCTTTCTCCATAAGGCAAACCAGAGGTACTGAGGTAGTAACTTTCTGTAAACACAAAAAATTATCAAGTGGAACTAGGCATAAACGTCCTAGAAATGAAATGTGATGCAATCATGTGTGCCTTCAGCAACCTTTAGTTCACTGTTCTCTCTGTTTTGTCATCCAAAGCTAGAAATAGTTTGCTACAGATTAAATAGAAGTCCACTCCCAAACAAATTTTAACCCTTGCACTGTTAATATGATGCTGATCAGGAATTTCTTTTTGTTATGCTAATCTAATCTTTCAACAGTAAAGTGAGTCTAATCATTCCTGAGTTATTGAAAGAATACACTAAATTCCGAGACAGGAGAAGAGGAACATTGATAACAACAACGAATATATCTACATGCCCAGGATTTTAAAAAATTGCTAGTGCTCAGTCGTTTGAATCTACCAGCTGCTCCACAGGAAGAAGATGGGCAATCTCCTCCCATGTGATTTATAGTCTCTAAAAGCCTGATGGTGGGTCAATAATGAGTTGGTTCTGACTCAATGACAGTGAGTTATTAGGGTTGAAATAGCAAGAAAGGGCCTCCCCCTAGAGCTATGCTCTCAACTGATACTCCTAACAGAAATAGGTAGCCTCCTGGTAAAAATCTGCACTGCAATCTCAAAGGTACAAAGTTCAAATCCACCAGATGCACTGCAAGAGAAGGATGGGCACTTCTCTTTCATGCAATTTACTTTCTCTGAAAACGCACTGCAGGGTCAACTATGGGTTAATTCCAACTTGATGGTGCACAACAACAGCAATAGGGCATTCTGGAGGCCTAGCCCACAGGGAGCTGCACTACTAACACAGATGCCATATCTCTTTGGCAATTCAACTCCACCAGAAGCTCCACAGAAGAAATTTGGACCGTGAGCTTAAGATCCTCAAACTCTTTGAGAAAATACATATATATTTTCAAAGTTACTCACATAAGATATTTGTGTTATAGCAGTTACTGTTATGTGCCATCAAGCCAAGACCTGATATATGCTAGCCCTGAAACCTGCTCTATCCCATGCCAACATTACTGTCTCTGACATACATACTCTCATTACCCAAGTCACTGAATCAAACTATCTCATTGAGGGTCTTCCTCTTTTTCTCTGTACCTCCACCCTTCCAAGCACGATGTCCCTCTCCAGGGACTGGTCCATTCTTGCACCAAGCCCAAAGTATATCAGATGAAGCCTCAGAATTCTTGTCTCCAAGGAGCAGCCTGGTTTCACCCTCTCTAGGAGAAACTTGTTTATTCTCCTGGCAGTCTGTGGTATAGTCAATACTCTTCTCCAGAACTACAGCTCATAGGCATCAATTCTCTTTCTATCACCTCTAGTCATTGTCCAGCTCTCTGACGTATAGCAAGCAACTGCGAAGACTATGGCCTGGATCACGTGCACCTTTGTCTCCAGACTGATGTCATTGCTAATCAGTATTCTGGAGAGGTCCCTGACAGCAGACTTTCCCAATGCAATGCGTCTCTTGATTTCTTGGTAGCTGGTACAAAGAATGTTGATTGTGGGGCCAAGCAAACTAAAGCTGTTAACAATCTCAATCTCTCCTCCATCCATCCTAATGCTGCCCAACGGCCCATTGGTGAGAATCTTTGATTTCTTGACTTTCTGCAGCAAGCATTTCAGGTCTTCCTCAGTTTTAGCAAGCAGGGTTGTGTCATCTGCATAATGCAGGTTACTGATGAGACTTCCTCCAATCCTGATGCCACATTCCTCCTCATACAGCTCAGCCTCCTGGATGATTTGTTTTGCATATAGACTGAAAAGTATGGAGACACACTACATCCCTGGTGTACACCCTTCCAGATTTTGAACCATGCATTTTCTCCCTATAATGTTCTGACAATTGCTTCCTCCTGGTCCAAGTATAGACTTCACATAAGCACAATCAAATGTCCTGGGGTTCCAATTCTTCTCAGAGTCAACCAATCTGTTGTTATCCACACAGTCATATGTTTTTGCATAGTCAATGAAACATAGACAGACATTCCTCCGGTACTCTCTGCCTTCAGCCAAGATTCATTTAACATTAACGATAATATTCCTAGTACGATGGCCTCTTATAAACCTAGCCTGCACATCTGGCAGTTCTCTGGTGATGTGTACTGCTCCATTTGTTTTTGGACAATTATCAGCAGAATCTCACTTGAATGTGATATTAATGATACTGTTCAATAATTTCCACTCTGCTGAGTCACCTTTCTTTGGAATGGGAACAAACATAGATCTCTTCCAGTCAGTTGGCCAGGTAGTTTTCCTCCAGATTTCTTGGCACAACTTAGTGGGCACATCCAGGACAGTATCTGTTTGTTGAATTATATCAATTGGTATGTCATCAAGTCCTGGATCCTTGTGTCTTGCCAATTCTTTCAGAGGAGCTTAAATTTCTTCTTTCATCACCACAGGCTCTTGCTCATACATTGTTTTGTGAAATTCTTCTCTGTCAGCCAAGTCTATTCTTTTTGGTACAGTGACTCTGTGTGCTCCTCCCATCTTCTTTTAATGCTTCTTGGATCATTTAATATTCTGCCCAAAGCATCCTTAAGTACTGAAACTCATGGCTCTTGAATTTGTTCTTCAATTCCTTTAGCTTAAGAAATGCTGAGGGAGTTCAGTCCTTTTGATTTTCTAACTCCAACCCTTTGCACATTTCATTATAATACTTTGCTTTGTCTTCCCGTGCTGTCCTTTGGAACTTTCTGTTCAGCTCCTTAATTTCTTGATTGCTTCTCTTTGCTTTGGCTTCTCAGCATTCTAAGTGAAATATACAGAGTCTCGTCTAACATCCATCTTGGTATTTTCTCCCTTCTCTGCCTTTGTAATGACCGTTTGCATTCTTTCTGGATGATATTCTTGATATCCTCCCACAGCTCATCTGGTCTTCTCTCATTAGTGTTCAAGGACTCAAATCTGTTTCTGAGAAGGTTTTGAAATTCGAGTTGGATAGAGAGTTAAGGTCAAATTTTGGTTCCTGTGAGTTTAATTTTCTTCAACTTCAACTTGAGTAACAGGTGGTCTGTTTCACAATCAGCACCTGGCCTAGTTTTCAATGCTGATATTGAGCTTCTCCAGTAATTCTTTCCATAGATGTAATCGATTTGATTCTTATGCATACCATCAGATGAAATCCAGGTGTATAACCTGTAGTTGTGTTTCTTATAAAAACTATTTGCAATGAATAAATCATTGAATGTACATAATTCCAACATTCTAGCTCCAGCTTCACGTTGTCCAACTATTGATCATTCTTCCCTGTTCCCAACTTTTGCATTCCAGTCACCCATTATTATTAACGCATTTGAGTGCATGCTTGATCAATCTTATAGCAGTACCCTCATAGAAATTCATTGTTGTTTATTTGGAATTGACCCATAGCCAACCCTTCAGTGAGTTTCAAAGGCTGTAAATTACCCAGAAAAAGACTGTCCATCTCTCTTCTAGGAGCCACTGGTGAATCCAAACTGCCAAAGAACTCAAACTGGACAAATCTGAACTGCTAGGATTTTGAAGTCTCACACACTTTGGGCATGTGGTGAGGAGAGAACTGTCCTTTGAGAAGGACATTATACTTAGAAGGATGTAGGGATAGCGCAGGTGAGGAAGAGCCTACATGAGATGGATGATACAGTGACTGGGGCAATGGGGGTAGATGTGTCAGAAATCATTAAGACTGGCTCAGGACAGGGCAGGCTTCAGCGCTGCTGTATATCGAATTGCTTTGGGTCACAGGCAACTCGACGGCACACAACAACAAACACCTTTGGGTTAGTAGCACAACTCCCTATGGCCTACTATGTTCCAGTAGAACTTGGTAATGAAACTGCATACAAGGTAATGACTGACAGGCTTCAAGATAATCTCTAACCACCTTTTCTAATTTTTAAAAACTTTAGGTTTCTTTTGGACCCATTCTTTAAAAGAGGCACTTGCTTTCTACTAAAGTATAAAAAGAGGACTAGGCCAGTGAGATTCCTCAAACCAACTGTCTTGTGAAAGCTTCAATGTGCTTTGTGCTTCCATGAAGGTTGACCAACTCTGAGGACAGGAATAGGCCTACAAACAGTAAGAGCAAGCATTGGAAACCCAGTAGTGAGTAACCCACCATAGAAGAAGCTGTTTGTTCACCCAAAGAAAGAAAACTGATGGAAAGAGTATGGAGGTAGGAGGGAAGTTTTGAACTCACATGTATTTTAAATAATCAGACACACATAAAATATTTCATCTTAAGAAAAAATTTCATTTAAGCTTCCCCCCCTCTTTCTTGCTGCATAAACAATATGCTCAAATTTCTGCCACTTTTCTTTCTTTCCAAGTAAGGCTTTTCCTGCTTCAATTAATCAAGCTTTGGTTTAGTTTCTCAGCAAGGATGACTCAAATTCCCAAGAATGCAAAAACATCACACCACTCTCTCAAGTATTTGTTTTGTAGCAAGTTTACAACACAAACCTGAAGTCGGCCTCTGCAGGTGGGAAGGCTCTTTCTGTTGCCACATCACTGGATGAGCAGGCCTCTGGCTTTATTTCTGCCCAAGACCCCACAGCAACAGTGAAAGTGGAGGCTGGCATCGGAATGGTGACATAATAATGCCATCGCAAGCTCCCTAGAAATGAGAAAATCCATGAGGAAGGAAAGGCATGGCTTTGGAACCTACTCTGTCTTTTTTCTATTAGGCACTGGAAGAATGCATATGACAACCTGGATGTGGACAATTCCTTGTGTTTAGTCACATGGACATAAGGGACACTGTTTCAGACCTCAGGGGCCTTATAAAGGCAGCCAGGGAAGTTGAGGTGTCCTCCATAGACCAAGGAGAAGTCCTTCAAGGGAAGGATGGTTATGGAGTCAGGTATTCAGAGAGGTAACACAGAGTATATAAGCAGACTCCTAGAGAGACAAGAATGGGTCCTATTTCCCTTCATAATGTACAGTATCTGGCTTTTTTTTACAAAAAGATGCTAAAAAAAAGATGCTCAAATGGTATCTGTTGAATGAATGAGCAAATGATTGTTCTATGCTGTGAATACGTGAATACACTATTTTGGGTAAATAAGATTTAACAAAATTCAAGTCAATCTATAACAATTAGAGTAGAAAACACTTAAGACTAGAGAAAGAAGACACCTGGGTTTTAGGCCCAACCCTGAAATTCCTGTAGGGCTGAGGTCTTACCCTTTCTATCCCTTATTGTCCATTCATAATTTGGATTGGACCCCATTCCTCATGTAACAGATGAAAAATAGGCTTCAGTAGGTGTAAGGATCCCAGGATTACCAGGTTGTCTGAAATAAAGTTGAGAACACAGTGTGCCTCCCATACTGGTGTAAGAGAGCACCCCATTTTGCTCAGATCTTGAAGGAAGTTTTCATTATGGAAGGAATGACTAACAACTGAATACTAGCATCAATTCTGATGAGACGTTTTACAGAAAACAATGTTTTAAAATCTTAATGTGCCATATAACATGACTAATACAGCATTCCTTTTTGGAGTATCTACCATAAATTGATGGTACATGTTGAATTGATAAAGTATTTTACAAGGAGCATAAGTTCCCTGCCACTTCTGCCTGTTTGAAAGACATTCCACTCAGCAACATCTCTGGCCTCTCATTCAGACTCTGACATATCCTTTTACAAGAGATAAGACCTCTTACCTCAAGAAACAGAGAGTTAATTTGGAATGGCTTGCAGTGACCCAATTTTGTCAGTAAGCAGATAAGATGTCAAATATAAAGTCAAACTTAACATGAAGGATCTTGGCTGAAATCAGAGAGTACCAGAAGGATTGCTGTGTTTTATTGACTACACAAAGGCATTTGATTGCATAGATCATAATAACCTAGGCTAACATTGAGAAAAAGGGGAATCCCAGGCCACATAATTAGGCTCATGTGAAACCTACATATACTTAGATCAAGAGGCTACTGTTGTCCAGAGTAAGAGAAACACTACAAGGTTTAAAATTAGGGAAGATATACATCAGGGTTGTATAATTTCTCCTTAATTATTTAATCTGTATTCTAAGCAAATAATCTAGCTTGACTTCTTGAATATGGCATTAGGAACTGTGTAAAACTCATTTATAATCTCTGTTATACAGACTGAACAATGTTGCTTGCTTAAAGTGAGGAGGAGTTGAAGCTGGTTGCAGAAGATAAAAGACTACAGCATGGTTCAAAATTGGGAAGGGTGTACGCCAGGGATGTGTCCTGTCTCCATACATTTTCAACCTGTATGCAGAGCATATTATCCGAGAGGCAGGGCTCTATGAGGAGAAGTGTAGCGTTAGGATTGGTGGACGATCTATCAACAATCTGCATTATGCAGATGACTCCCCCTGCTTGCTGAAACTGAGGAAGACCTCATGCACTTACTGCAGAGGGTCAAGGACTGCAGCTTTCAGTATAGACTGAGGCTCAATGTCAAGAAGACAAAGATTCTCACCACTGGACCAATTGGCAGCGTCAGGATGGATGACGAAGAGATTGAGATTGTTCACAGCTTCAGTTTGCTCGGCTCCACAGTCAACACTCTTGGCACCAACAGTCAGGAAATAAAAAAGCATATCGCGATGGGAAAGTCTGCTGCTAGGGACCTCTATAAAGTACTCAGGAGCAACAGTGTCTCTCTGGAGACTAAGGTGCGCCTGATACAGGTCATGGTATTTGCAATCGCTTGTTATGCATCAGAGAGTTGGACAATGACTAGGGAGGACAGAAGGAGAGTGGATGCTTTTGAGCTGTGGTGCTGGAGAAGGGTACTGAATGTACCATGGACTGCCAGGAAAACAAACAGATTCATCTTGGAGAGGATTAAACCAAGCTACTCCTTGGAGGCAAGGATTCTGGGGCTTCGTATGACATACTTTGGACATGTTGCCAGGAGAGACGGGTCCTTGGAGAGGGACATCATGCTTGGGAGGGTGGAGGGACAGCGCAGGAGGGGAAGACCCTCTATGAGATGGATTGATTCGGTGACTGGGGTAATCGGGATGGGTGTGTCAGAGGCGGTGTGGTTAGCGCAAGATAGAGCAAGGTTTAGGGCTGTTGTGCATAGGGTCGCTATGAGTCGCAAATGACTCGATGGCACATAACAACAACAACAACAATATATTTTGGGGCATTATGATTATCCTAAGAGTCTGGAATGAGAGTTGCAGAATGGAGTATACTTGAGGTGGGGGTTAGGGGTGTGCGGGGGGATATTATACCAATGAAGGAGTATTTCTTTTGCTTTTCAAGGAGAAGAGCGAACTGGGGAGGGGGGGCGTAGAGAAAAGTGCAATAATGGATGAATGGAAATTCAAAATCTTTGTAGGTGTTCATTGAAATTAATAAAAGGAAAAAAAATTTTAAATAACTCTATTGGATTTCTCCACAGTGAAAAAGAAAATAAAGAAATGGAGCTAAGAAAAACAATACCCATTACAATAGCTAACCACAAGATTAAATATATGGGAGTAAACCTAACTACAAACACAAAAGATCTATTCAAAGAAAATAAAACAAAAAACATTAGTACAAGAAACAAAAAGAGATCTGGGGAAATGGAAGAATATACCATGCTCATGGACAGGAAAACTCAGTATTATAAAAATGACAATTCTACCAAAGGCACTCCACAAATTCAATGCAATCCCAATACAAGTACCAATTCCATTCTTCAAAAAGATGGAAAAGGCACTTTTCTGATTTTATCTGGAATGGAAAGAGACCCCAAATAAGTAAAGCACTCCTGAAAAAAAGAAACAAGGTAGGAGGAATCTCACTCCCTGATCTCAGTACACAGCTCTGATGGCCAAGACAGTGTGGTTCTGGTACAGGAACAAACACAGAAATAAGCTCATCTACCAATGATCAACTAATTTTTGGCAAAAAGACAAAATCAATAAAGAGTGGAAAATTAAAGCCTCTTTAACAACTGGTATTGGCAAAATTGGGAAACTATCTGTAGAAAAGTCCAGCAAGACTCACACCTCATCCCATACACAAAAATCAACTCAAAGTGGATCAAGAACATAGGAGTAAAACCTAGGACTAAAAACTCCATCAGAGAAAAGCCTGGAAAAACTCTAGAAGCCCTAATCAACAACATAAACAGTCTTCGAAGCAGAATGAAAAACCTAAAACCAGGAGAGAATAGATGAAGGGGACCTTCAAAGAATCAAATGCCTGTATTGTTGTTGTTTTCTTGTTATGCGCTATTGAGTTGCCTGCGACTCACAGCAACCCTATGTATAGCCCTAAACCCTGCCCTATCCTGTGCCAATCTCACTGTCTCTAAGACACCTACCACCATTAGCCAGTCACTGAATCGATCCATCTGATTGAGGGTCTTCCTCTACTGTGCTGCTCCTCGACCCTCCCAAGCATGACATCCTTCTCCAAGGACTGGTCCCTCCTTGCAACATGTCCAAAACATGTCAGATGAAGCTTCAGAATCCTTGCCTCCAAGGAGCAGCCTGGCTTAACCCTCTACAGGACAAACCTGTTCATTCTCTTAGCAGTCCATGGTATATGGAATACTATTCTCCAACACCACAGCTCAAAGGCATCAATTCTCCTTCTATCATTCCTAATCATTGTCCAGCTCTCTAATGCATGGCAAATGACTGCAAAGACCATGGCATTTATCTGGGGCATCTTAGTCTCCAGACTGGCATCGTTGCTCTTCAGTACACTGGAGAGGTCCCTAATAGCTGACTTTCTCATCGCAATATGTCTTTTAATTTCCTGGCTGCTGGTGACAAGAGTGTTGATTGTGGAGCCAAGCAAACTAAAACTATGGACAATCTCAATCTCTTCACCATCCATTATGGTGCTGTCAATTGGCCTAGTGGTTAGAATCTTTGTTTTCTGGATATTGAGCCTCAATCCATACTGAAGGCTGTAGTCCCTGACCTTCCACAGCAAGCACTTCACGTCCTCCTCAGTTTCAGCAAGCAGGGTTGTGTCATCTGCGTAATGCAGATTGCTGATGATTCTTCCTCCAATCCTGATGCCACATTTCTCCTCATAGAGCCTAGCCTTTCGGATAATCTGTTCTGCACAAAGATTGAAAAGTTATGGAAATAGGATACATCCCTGGCGTATACCCTTCCAATTTTGAACCATATCAAAAATCTTCTCCAAAAGGGTACAAAGAAAAGCCACAGACTGGGAAAACATATTTGGTAATGACATATCTGATAAGGGACTTACATATAAAGTTTATAGAATAGTACCTCAACAAGAAAAAGGATAAACAACCCAATCATAAAATGGACACAGGATATGAATAGACCCTTTACCAAAGACACACAGACACATGAAGAAATGTTCAAAATCACTAGCTCTAAGAGAGTTGCAAATCAAAACAACTATATCATCTTGCTCCAAGTAACAAAAGCCAAGTTCACCAGAACAGCAAACAACAAATGCTGATGAGTTTGTGCAGAAACTAGAACTCTCATTCACTGCTGATGAGAGTGTAAAATGGTTCAACTACTCTGAAAGGCAGTATGGCGATTTCTCAAAAGGTTGGAAGTCAAAACACTATTTCACCCAGAAATTACACTGCTAGCAATATACCCTAAAGAAAGCAGAGCTGCCACCCAAAGAGATGGAAGCAACTTAGGGGCCAATCAACAAATGAATGAATAGAAAACCTGTGGTAGAGAAGTCTGTGGGGAAACGCCATCTTTGTAAACTTGGACTTTGCTGGGAGATCTGCAAGGACAGCAGAGGCAGTTTCAGGCTGGGGCTTGCGACCCAGCCTTCCTGTCTGCTAGAACTGCAGGTCCCAACTACAGTTCCCAGAGGTCTGTGGGGAAACGCCATGTTTGTAAACTTGGACTTTGCTGGGAGATCTGCAAGGACAGCAGAGGCAGGTCCAGGCCAGGGCTTGTGACCCAGACACCACACACCCACTTAGGCCCGAGGACCATATTTGCCACATCTATAAGATTTATCAACATCCCCTAAAATGCTCATGTACCATTGAGGATTAAGTTACGTAGGGAATCAAACTGATTTCTGGCTTGAGTACGTAGGGCCCACTAACTCAAACAACAGGGAGATCCTGAGCATCTCCAAAGAGTGGGGAAGC
>NW_006399988.1:1763146-1763818 GCF_000299155.1 Elephantulus edwardii
ATAGAATTGTCACCACAGTTCTGACCGAGAAAAAAGCTGAATCCAAAAAGAAGGAAACAAAAGAAAGCTTGAGAATGATGTGGGATACCATTAAAAGAAATAACATCTGCATCACAGGAATCCCAGAATGGGAAGAAGCAAGTAAAGGCACTGAAAAAGTTGTGAAAAAATTACTAGAAGAAAACTTTCCAGGCATAATGAAGAACAACAGAATATATATCCAGGAAGCTGAGCGGACACCATATAGAATAGACCCTAAAAGAAAAACACCAAGGCACATCATTGTCAAATTTGCTAGAAGTAAAGACAAGGAGAGAATACCAAAAGCAGCTAGAGAGAAACAAAGAGTGACCTATAAGGGAGAACAGATAATATTAACTGCTGATTTCTCAGGGGAAACCATGCAAGCAAGAAGAGAGTGGAATGGCATTTATCGAACACTTAAAGAACACAACTTTCAACCAAGAATACTGTATCCTGCAAAACTGTCCATGAAGTATGAAGGAAAGATTAAAATATTCCCAAAAATACAAAGCCTAAAGGAGTTCGTAAAAACAAGACCAACCACACAGGAAACACTGAGAGACGTCCTGGAAACAGAGATGCCACAGAAAACAGGATGGACCAAAGTAACTAGCAACAACACCAAAAAGAATTGAACAAAATGACAGC
>NW_006399988.1:1791233-1797084 GCF_000299155.1 Elephantulus edwardii
TGCTCCTCTGGAGCTCCGCGGTAGGTGGCTGGCTGTTGTTCTTCCCGGGTCTCTTCCTGGCCCCTCTCGCGGTGGAACCCCGTCTGTTCTCCCATCTGGCGGCGGTCTCGCGCTGCGACACTCTCGCTGGTGCTGCGTCGCTCTCAAACATCATGCTTTTGAAGGTGGAGGGACAGCACAGGAGAGGAAGGCCCTCTATGAGGTGGATTAATTCTGTGACTGGGATAATCCGGATGGGAGTGTTTAGAGACAGTGCAACTGGCAGAGGACAGAGCACATTTTAGGGCTGTTGTACACAGGGTCGCTATGAGTCGCAATCCTGCCAAAAGCAGTCTACATGTTCAATACAATCTTAATCCAGATACCAACTCAATCCAGATACCAAATTCATTTTGCAAGGCTGTCGAAAGGGAAATAATTATCAAGTTTATTTTGAGAGAAAAGAGGTCCTGAATAAGCAAAGCACTTCTGAAAAACAAAAATAAAGTGGGAGGCATAGGACTCCCTGACCTCAGAGCCTACTACATAGTGGTAGTAACTAAAATAGCATGGTTCTGTTACAATGACAGGTGCATAGATTAATAATAGATTAGAACTGAGACTCTAGGAGAAAAATATATATACAATCACCTAATATTCAACAAAGAAATAATACATATAAAATAGTGCTGGCATGCTACCTGCAGAAAGCTGAAATAGGATCCACATCTAACACTATGCTGATTACTCAAGGAGTAAAGCCCAAAACTATAAAGCTCATGAAAGACAAACTGGTACCACGCTTAGACGGCCTACTCTACAGTATAAAAAGACTGACATATACGGCCAGAAAAGTACAATCTGGAGAGGAAAAATTTGATGATGGGGACTTTCTAAAAATAAACTCTCTGTGCTCATAAAACTTTTTTCCAAGAGGGAGAAAAGAAAACATAACAATTGGGAAAAAACGTTTGGCAATGCCATTTTAGACAAGGATCTCATAACAAAAGTTTACAGAATCACTGAGGGCATCCAGAAGAAAAAGTCTGATAACCCAACTATAAAAGGGGCAAAAGACATGGAAAGACTCACAGAGGAAGACAGACACATGAAGAAATGTTCAAAATCAGTATCAAGAAAAGAGATGAAAATAAAAAACAAAATGAGATACAATTTCACTCCAGTAGCAGTGGCAAAGTATAATAGGACAACAAACAATAAAAGATGGAGAGGATGTGGCGAGATAGGAACTCTTATACAATGTTAGAAGGATTATAAAATGGTACAAAAACAGGCAGACAGTTTGGCATTTTCTAAAAAAAAAAATTGAACATAGAAACATCATATGTTGCAACTATTTCTCTAATAGAAATATACTTCAAGGAAATTAAAACGGAGACACGAATGGAGATTTGTACATCAATGTTCAAAACAGCATTATTCACCATCCCAAGAACATGGAAACAGTGCAAATGTCCAACAACGGAATGAACTGAGAAACTGTGGTACATCCACACAATGGAATACTATGTAGCACTCAGGAGAAATGATTTTGAAAATACTACATAATTTGAGAAAGACTGGAGTGCATTATGCTGAGTCAACTATCTCAGTTCCATAGGGACAAATAATGCATAAGAACATTATTGTACAAACAGAAGGATAATTAGTAAATCATGTATGGGGACTAAAGGGGGCAATGAGTTGGAGCAGAGGAGTGAGGATGGGTAGAGACAAAGCCACAGGACTGCAGGTGAGTGGAGGGTGGGGGTGAAGTAAAGGCGCACCTTTATCTCCAGAATGACCTGGCTTTTCAGTACTCTGGAGAGGTCTCTGACAGCAGACTTCCCCAATGCAATATGTCTTTTAATTTCCTGGCTGCTGATGCCAAGAGTGTTGACTGTGGAGTTAAGCAAACTAAAGCTGTTTACAATCTCACCTTCTTCACCATCCATCACAATGCTGCCAATAAGCCTAGTGGTGAGAATCTTTGTTTTCTTGATGTTTAGCTTCAATCCATATTGAAGGCTACAGTTCTTGAGCTTCTGCAGCAAGCACTTCAGTTCCTCCTCAGTTTCAGCAAGCAGGGTTGTGTCATCTGCATAATGCAGATTGTTGATGAGTCTTCCTCCAATCCTAATGCCACATTTCTCCTCATAGAGCCCAGCCTCCCGGGATATCTTTGCAATCATTTGCTATGCATCAGAGAATTAGACAATGAGTAGGGATGACAGAAGGAGAATTGATGCCTTTGAGCTATGGTGTTGAAGAGACTGCTAAGAGAACAAAGAGGTTCATCCTGGAGAGGGTGAAAGCAGGCTGCTCCTTGGAGGCAAGGATTCTGAAGCTTTGTCTGACATACTCTGGACATGATGCAAGGAGATATCAGTCCTTGGAGAGGGATGTCACGCTTGGAAGGGTGGAGCGACAGTGCAGGAGAGAAAGATCTTTGATGAGATGGATTAATTCAGTGACTGGGTAATGGTGGTAGGTGTGTCAGAGACTGTAAGATTGGCACAGGATAGAGCAGGATTTAAGGCTGTTGTACACAGGGTAGCTATTAGTTGCAGGACTAGACATCACATAACAACAACAACAACCATATGATGATACTATATGATGAAGAGCCAATGATAACGAAGGAAGAAATTCAAGTTCCACTGAAGACATTGGCTAAAAATAAGGATACTGACTCACATGTTTCATCTAACAGATGCAGCCTTGGATGTGCTTACTTACCAGTCTATGCCAGAAAAGACTCAAGGAAAGACTTCTTCAGTTAGGGAGAGGTATGGCCTGTGAGTTAGCAGCCTTCTCTGTTAGGAAACTGCTGCAGCTAGGCCTGGCTAGTCTATGGTGCCCAGGGCTAAAATCAGTTCAACCTCTGGGAGGGGAGAGGAAATGGGATCACCTGTGATATTGGGGTCTCTGGTACTGTTCAGAGGGGCAGCAGAAGGTCGTCCTCTATGTAGCAGGTTTTTCAGGTGGCAGGGCCAGGTCCTTAGGGCACTGGGCTGTTTCCAGGCATCTGGCAGGAGCATCCCAGCAAGGCTGCAGAGGCAGGTCCTCCAGGAAGCAGGGTTAGAGCATCCAGGCAGCCAGCAGGAGTATTAAGGTGGTAGGGCCAGGTACTCCAGGCTGTAGGTTCAGGGGTCCAGATGGCAGTGAAGGTGTCAGGGATCGAGGCCTCCAGGCAGCATGGCCTCAGTCTAGTGCTTTAGGCAGGAAAGCAGTCGAGGCCACACCTAGAATTTTTTAAGTACCTAGATAATCAACTGGAACAGATCCATGGCTGCTGACAACACACCCTAATGATGTCCTCTGAAGGCTAAGGTACAGCAGATTAAGGCCATGGTATTTGCTACTGATTACTGATGTTAGAGACTTCTCCAAATTACTGACAAGTTATGATGTCAATTTGAAGGCTAAGGTGCAATAGATTCAGGTCTTGGTATTTGCCATAGATTCCATGTATCTGAAAAGTAGACAATGAATAACAATGAAAGAGAACTGATACATTTGACCTATGATATTGGAGGAGAGTAGTGGCTGACACCAAGAATTTCATGGAACAACATATGATCAAGAGCCTGTAGTGTCAAAGAAGGAAGCTCAAGCTGCTTTGAAGGAACTGGCAAAAAACAAACAAACAAAAAAAAACCCAAGGCCCCAGGAATTAATGGCATACCAATTGACATATTTTAACAAACAGATGCTGCCATGTACATATTCACCAAGCTGTGCCAAGAAATATAGAGGACAACCACCTGGCCAACTGAAAGGAATAGATCCGTATTTGTTCCCATTCCAAAGAAAGGTGACCCAACGGAGTGCGAAAATTATCAAATAAAATTATTAATATCACATGCAGGCAAGATCCTGCTGAAAATTATTCAAAAACAACTGGAACAACAAAAGAACAGAGAAGTTCCAGGTGTACAGGCTAGGAAGAGACCATGGCCTTAAGGATATTATAGCCAAAGTTAGATGGATCTTAGCTGAAAGCAGAGAGTACAAGAGGAATGCCTGTGTTTCTGACTATGCGAAGGCATTTGACTGTGTGGATCACAACAAACAGTGGCTAATTCTGAGAAAAGGAGTAATTCCAGAACACTTGATTATGCTTATGTAAAATCTATACTTGGACCAAGAGGCAGTCTTCAAAACAGAACAAGGAAACACTGCATGGTTCCAAATGAAAAAATATGTATGTCATGAATGCATCCTATATCCATAAATTTTCAATGTATATGTAGAATAGATTGTTCAGGAGGCCATGCTCTATGAGGAAGAATGTGGTATTAGGATTGGAGGAAGACTCATCAACAGCCTGCACTATGTAGATGACACAACCTTGCTTGCTGAAATTGAGGAGGACCTGAGGCATCCATCCGCTGAAGGTCAAGGACTGCAGCCTGCAATATAGATTGAAGCTAAACATCAAGAAAACAAAGACTGTCACTACTGAGCTGATTGGCAGCATCATGATAGACAGTAAAGAGACTGAGATTGTTAACAACGTCAGCTTGCTTGACTCAACAACCAACACTCTTGGTACCAGAAGCCAGGAAATAAAACACAAATTGCACTGGGGAAATGTGCTATTAGGAACCTCTCAAGAGTACTGAAGAGCAACAATGTCATTCTAGAGACTAAAGTGCACCTAATCGAAGCCATAGTCTTCACATTACTTGCTATGCATCAGAAAGCTGGATAATGACAAAGGATGTTGTTGCTGTTGTTGTTGTTACTGTTATTGTTGTTGTCGTGCACTGCAGAGTTGGAACCGACCCAGAACTGACCCTCTGGAGGGTTTTCAGAGGCAGTTAATCATACAGGAAGAGACTGCCCATCCTTCTCCTGTGGAGCAGCTGGTTGCCTTGTCACTAGGCCACCAGAACTCCCTAAAGATGATAGAAGAATTGATGCCTTTGAATTGTAGAGCTGCAGAAGAGTACTGAATATAACACGGACTGCTAGGAGAACAAACAAGTTTATCCTAAAGAGTGTGAAACTAGGCTACTCCTTGGAGGCAAGGACTTTGAAGCTCTGTATGACATACTTTGGGCATGTTGCAAGGAGGGCTCAGTCACTGAAGAGGACATCATGCTTGGAAGGGCAGTGCAAGAGAGGAAGACCTCAGATGAGATGGATCGTTCTGGGCTTTACGCCTAGATTTCTGATCCACCTTGAGTTGATTTTTGTGTCTGGTGTGAGATGTGGACCCTGTTTCAGTTTTCTGCAAGTAGATTTTGCCAGCATCATTTGTTAAACAGGTTGTTGTTCTACATTTTATAAACACTGAGTCTTTGTCAAACACCACTCAACTTTAAGTAGATGGTTTGATTTCTGGATTCATGATTATATTCCTGTGTGTTTGAACTCTTTTATTTAAAGCAGTTGAATTCTGGAAGGTAAGCTGTTTTAATTAACAATCAGCTGTAAGCTGTTTGGTCATTTTTATTTAATTAACAATCAGGCATAAGCTATTTGGTCATTTTTATTTAATCAACCCAGTTGTGGGATGGAAGCCTCTTGTTTAAACTAATCAGGACTCAGTGACATAATTCTACATATATCAAAGGTTGTTGATGTTGTTGTTGTTGTTATGTGCCGTTGAGTCGTTTGCGACTCATAGCGACCCTATGTACAACAGCCCTAAACCCTGCACTATCCTGTGCCAATTGCATTGCCTTTGACACACCCATCCCAATTACCCCAGTCACGGAATCAAGCCACCTCATAGAGGGTCTTACCTCCTGTGTATATCAAAGGTTGTTGTTGTTCTTATGTGCTGTCGAGTCGCCTGCGACTCATAGCGACCCTATGTACAACAGCCCTAAACTCCACTCTGTCCTGTGCCAATCGCACT
>NW_006399988.1:1798655-1805256 GCF_000299155.1 Elephantulus edwardii
TTCTGCCGAAAGCATCCTTGATTATAGCAACTCGAGGTTTGAATTTGTTCTTCAGTTCCTTGAGCTTAAGTTACTTAATAAAAATTTTAAAAGAACTGTATCCTAAAATGAGATTATTTTACTTACTCTTTCTAACCAAATAATGAAATAAAAGATTTCTAAAAGTGGAAAAAGAAAAGAAAAGTTGACTGGGTCCTGCGTAAGAGCCTCCTGTCTGGAGCCTTCTGTTTGAAGCAGTTGGATTCTGGAAGGTAAGTTGTCTCAGTTTAATTAACAATCATGTGTAAACTATTTGGTAGTTTTTATTTCATTATAAACCAGCTATGGGCTGGAAGCCTCTTATTTAAACCAATTAGGACCCAAGGGTGGGCTTTTGTGATTAAAAGTCGGTTGGGTCCTTGGACCTAGCGTGAAAACTGATTTACTGTTAAGAGTTACAAACTAAATAGACAGTTTGCTGTGTTTGGGGAGAACACTATTCTAATTGGCACAGCACTTGTCTGTCAGTTTACTGTACTTAGAGAACACATAGGTTGCTGTGATACGGAAAGCTGTGCCACTTGTGTGTCGAATGCCATGAGGGTTACCGGCGGTGGACAGGTTTCAATAGAGTTCCAAGATTAAGACAGAATATGAAGCAGGTTCTTAAATAACAGGCCTTCAAAAGCCCTATGAACACCAGAGTTCCACCAATAATTATTTTAGTGGTACAGCCCAGAATGGAAGTCATTTGAAATTAGTAAAAACAATAACAAATATCATTTAAAAATTTAATAATTAAACATGGAATGTACATAGCTTGAATGTTGAAAAACTAGAAATTGTTAAAAATTAAATGGAATACATGAATGTCAACATATTAGGCATTTGTGAGATGAAATGGACCAGTTTTGGCCACTTTCAATCAAATGATCATATGGTAAACAAGAATGGGGTTGCATTCAGAGTCAAAAAGTCAATTATCAAGTTCTATCCCGAAACACAATGGTGTGAGTGATAGGCTCTTAGCCATACGCATATAAGACTCATTAAAACAACTATTATTCAAAAATACACTTCTACACCTAGAGCCCAAAAGGAAGAATTAAAGAATTTTTACCAAATCTTGCAGCCTGAAAAATGATCAAACATGTAATCAAGGTACGTTAATAAACTGGTGACTGGAATACAAAAGGTAGAGTCAATGAAGAAGGAATGTTGTTGTTAAGTGTTGTTGAGTTGTAGACAACTCATAATGACCCTATGACTGAAGGACCTGAACACTTGTTCAACTTTCATAATTTCTCTAAATTCATAGTGTTTCTGGAGGCAAGGTAATTCAGAAGTGGATGCCACTCCTGCTCCAAGCCTTTTTTATTCCAGAAGCTTCACCAAACACTGTCCACTATGTGTAACCATTATCACATTTGACACACTAGTGTCACAGTGTTTAGCGTCACAGCAACCATGAATTACCTCTGTACAGCAAATGGATAGACCAGTGCTATATCACTTAGAAGAATGTTTGACAAAAAGCAATTAAAACCAGGCCTGATGGCCGCAGATTAAAATCACACATCTTTGGCTCAGTAGCATAACTTTCTGTATACTAGGCCAACAGAGCTTTCACTATGACTCACAACAATTCTATGAACAACAGATCTAACCCTTGCCCTATCCTATGCCATCTCCACAATCCAAGACATGCTCAAGCCCATTGCTACAGTCTCCATAACAGCCCATCACATTGAGAAATAGTAGTTAGAAAAGATGGGCTTGGTAACAGCAATGAGGCTAGAAACAGAATGATTGAATTTTGTACTTTCAATAAATTATTCATTGTAAATATATTTTTAAAAGACAGAAATCAATAATTTACACATGGATTTCACCTGATAGAATGTACACAAATCAGACTGACTAAATCTATGGAGGAAATCAGCAGTCAAAACCAGAGCAGGAATAGACTGTGGGACAGATCATATTACTCATATGCAAGTACAAACTGAGGGCAAAGAAAATGAAAATAAGTCCACAAGAACCAAGATATGCTGTTTAATCTATTCCATCTGAATTTCAAGATCACCTTAAGAATAGGCTGGAGGCATTGATCACCAATTATCGAAGACCAGATAAATTGTGGGATGGTATCAAGAATATCATCCATGAAGGAAGCAAAAGGTCATTATAAAAAAAACAGACAAAAAAAAAACAAAACAAAGAAATGGATATCAGAAGAAACTCTAAAAAATTGCACTAGAGCATCAAGAAGCTAAAACAAAGGGGAAATATGCCAATGTAAAAGAGCTAAACAAGATTTCAAAGGGCAGATTGAGAGGACAAAGAAAAGTATAATAATGGGGTGTGCAGAGAGCTGGAATTTGAAAATAGAAAGTGAAGACTAGTTCTGAATTTCTCAAGCTGAGATAATTAAAAAAACAAATTTAAATCTTGAGTTGTAATATTGAAAGATGTTATGGACAATATACTGATTGACACAGAAAGCATCAAAAGAAGATGGAGGGAACACACAGAATCACTGTACAGAAAGGAACTGACTGACAACGAAAAATTTCAGGAAGTACAATATGAGCAGGACTCAAAGGTAATAAAGTAGGAAGTGGAAACTGCACTGAAGGCATTGGTAAAAAAATAAGGTACAGGAATCAATGGGATACCAATTGATTTGTTTCAGTTAGCAGATGCAGCCCTGGATGCACTCACCAGGCTATGCTAGAAATATGGAAGACAGCTGTCTGGCCAAGTGACTAAAAGAGGTCCATATTTGTTCTTATTCATAAGAAAGGTAATCTAGCTCTGTACTTCCACCAACCATGCATCTCATGGTCTGCTTCTGTCTCCAGTCACTTAAATAGGCATCTGACTTAAAAATGTCTCAGTGTGCCCTGGAATGGTCTCTTGCCTAGAGCACTAGCATGCAGCACCACTGCTTTGCAGGGCCCTGCCCTCTCCAATTGGAGGCAGCCAGCCATGTCTCCTGGACTCCTGAACACACCTGAAGAACCTTATGTAGTTACTATAGTTCACTAAGGGTTACTAATGACCATGGAGTTCGTGCAAGAGGAGTTGACTGCACCACTTGAAAAAGGTGAACAGGTCAAGAGGAATGAGACTGAAAGCAGTCTCAGACTTCATGGAGCATGTACCACTATGAAGGGGATTTGGAGAAGTTTCAGTTAAACATGAAAAGTTTCTCATATTCTTGATAGCGTTGTTATGAGTACAGTAAAACCCTTCTATGAGAGAAGAATGTTTCCTTGGAAACTATTCAAACTTCTCTATGTTATGTCCTGTATAGGTCACAATGACCCAGGTTAACTGTTTGGAAGGCAGCTATGCTTAACCATTTATCCACCATATGGAATCATGCTTTGCTGTACACTTTAATTTTCTGCTAATAAGCAAGGGCTCTGAAGCTACTCATGTTCATTAGCCTGAATGAGCTCTTGACCTTCTGGAATGACATTTTACTTGCAAGTCTTTCTTCAGCTCTACTCACAAAAAATACAATGCCTTATCTGGCTGCAGGGACACTCCCATCCACTATCAGGAAACCCCTTGGGTCTTTTTCTGGAAGTCCTGGCCCTAATGCCTGAAAGTACCACCAATTCCACCTGAAAGTCCCTCCCCACCAACCAGAAGTCCTGCCCCACCACCTGGAAGTCCCACTCACACCACATGGAGCTTCTGGACCCACTATGCAGAGGACCTGGCACTACAGCCTGGATGCCCCCACCCCAACACATGGAGGATGACCAGCTGCCACCCCTTTGAACTGCACCAGATACATCAGTATCACGGTGAACCCATTCATTTCCTCTCCCCTCCCAAAGCATCAGCTGCCTTTAGCCTGGAGCACCTTGGACTGGCCTAGCTGTAGCAGTTGTCTGACGGGGGGTTGGGGGGGAGGGACAGGGAGGAGCTGCAAATTCACAGACATTTTCTCTCCTGAACTGAAGCAAATCTTCCCTGGTGTCAAAAGATCAGAGAGAAACTCAGGCAGGATAGATTACCCACCCTCCTCTGGAGCAGTGACATCAGACCGAGAGTCTGCAAATGCCTCAGGTGTGAAAAACTCTACCATAGCAATGCCACATAAGAAGCAGGCTACCTCACACCATATACAAGCCCAAAGCAAAATGTCACCCCCAAAAAGTGGCACAGCATTGATGGATTTGCTAAGCCAGAAAGCATGATGGAACATTCTACCACAGAATTTAAAAGAACAATGATTCAATATATTTAATGGATGAAAGACAAAAATGAAGAATTACAGGATACTATAAGCAAAACTGAAGAGGACTGTAAAAAAAAAACACAATGGAGATTAAAAAAAGGAATTAGAGGATCTGGAAAAACAAGAAACCACATTCCAATATATTAGGACCAATGTTTCAGATGCTGTCAATATGCTGGAGGGACACATGAACAGAGTTAAGGGCTGGAACACAGAACCAGTGAAACAGAAGATAAAATTGTCAACACTAATCTGCTAGAACAAGCAGCAGAATAAAAAAGAAAGGAAAAAGAATAGCATAATAATACTATCAAGAGGAATAACATGCATATAATTGGAATCCCAGAACAGGAAAAAGCAAGTAAAGGCACCAAAAAAGTTGTGTAAGAATTACTAGAAGAAAACGTTCCAGGCATAACAAACAATGAGAGAATATATATTCAAGAAGTTGAGAAAACATCATATAGAACAGACCCCAAAAATAAAAACACCAAGGCATATAATAATCAAATTATCCAGAACCAAAGATAAGGAGAGAATTCTAAAAGCAGCAAGGGAAAAACAAACAGTACCCTATAAAGGGAGAGCAACTAAGATTAAGTGATGATTTCTCAGTAAAAAACCCTGCAAGCAAAAAGACAGTGGAATAACATATATTGAACACTCAAACAAAACTGGCAACCAAGAATACTATAGCCAGCAAAACTGTCCATCAAATATGAAGGAGCGATCTAGATATTCCAAGAAAAACATAACTTGGAGTTTGTAAAAAGACCAGTGTTGCATGAAACACTGAGAGATGTCCTTCTTACAGAGGTGTCACAGAAAGCAGAATGGACCAAAGTAACAAACAACAACACACACACAAACACAAAAAACGCAAAAAATGATAGCAATAATACCCTGCCTCTCAATAATCTCACTGAATGTGAATGGTATAAATGCATCACTGAAGAGAAAAAGAATAGCAGATTCTATTTAAAAAAATGCATCAAAAATGCATCAATATGTTGTCTACAAGAAATACACCTGAAAAGTGAAGATAAAGAAAGACTAAAAATTAAAGGGTGGGAAAAAAATATACCAAGCAAATGGCAACTAGAAAAACAAATAGAAGTAATAATATTAATTTCCGATACAAGAGATTTCAATGCAAAAACCATCACAAAAGACAAAGAAGGTCACTACAAAATGCTTAAAGGGTCAACAGAACAGGAGGACATAACAATAATAAATACCTAGGCACAAAATAAGGTTGTTGCCATCAAGTCGCTTGTGACTCATAATGACGCTATGTACAAGAACCCTAAATCCTGCTCTGTCCTGTGCCAACCTCACCGTCTCTGACACACCAATTCCCATTACCCCAAGCACTGAATTGATCCATTGCACCAAGAGTCTTCTTCTCTTGTGCTGAACCTCCACCCTCCCAAACAGTCAGCTCCAAGGACTGGTTCTTCATTCCAACATGCCCAAAATATGTCAGATGAAGGAAGGTTCAGAATCCTGGCCTCCAAGGAGCAGCCGGGCTTTACACTCTCCAGGACAAACCAGTTTGTTCTCCTAGTAGTCCATGGTATATTCAATGCTCTTCTCCAGCTCCACAACTCAAAGGCATCAAATCTCTTTCTGTCATCCCTAATCACTGTCCAGCTCTCTGATGCATAGCACGCAATTATGAAGACTGTGGCCTGGATCAGATGCACCTTAGTCTCCAGCCTGATGTCATTGCTTATCAGTACTCTGGAGAGGTCCCTGACAGGACATTCCCAATTTAATTCAGCTCTTGATTTCCTGGCTATTGTTACCAAGAGTATTGCTTGTGGAGCCAAGCAAACTAAAACTATTAACTATCTCTGTCTCTTCACAATCCATTATGATGTTGCCAATTGGCCCAGTGGTGAGAATCTTTGTTTTCTTGATGTTGAGCTTCAATCTATTTTGATGGCTGGAGTCCTTGACCTTCTTCTGCAGGTCCTCCTCAGTATCAGCAAGCAGGGTTGTGTCAACTGCATAACACAGGTTGTTGATGAATCTTCCTCCAATCCTGATGTTACACTCTTCCTCATACAGCCCAGCATCCAGGATGATCTGTTCTGCATACAGACTGAAAAGGTATGGAAACAGAATACACCCCTGGTGGACACCCTTCCCAATGATAGAGATGCAAAATGTATAAAACAAGCATTAACAAAGCTGAAAAGAGAAACAGACAACACTATAGTAGTTGAAGACTTCAGCACTCCCCTCTCAAGAAAAGATAGAACTACCATAGAAACTCAACAAAGATACTGAAGAATTAATGAAACCACACAATAAACCAACTTGATCTCATATATACATATATATTATATATATATAAAA
>NW_006399988.1:1805787-1807124 GCF_000299155.1 Elephantulus edwardii
AGACTCTAACCCAACATCTCCAACAAATTGAGAATGAACAGCAAGAAAACCTGACACCCTCTAAAAAACCTGAAATTACAAAAATTAGAGCAGAAATAAATGAACTAGAAAAGAGAAAAACAATTGAAACCATCAAGAAAACTACTTAATTCCTTCAAAAGATCAATAAAATCAATAAACCAACAACAAAAATTAACAAAAAGAAGAAGAAAGAAAATACATAAATGATCCAAATATGAGACAAAATGGGAAATGTCACAGTGGAAGCAACTAAAATAAAAAGGCTAATACTGGAATATGATAAAACTATATTGAAACAAATATGAAAACCTAGAGGGAATGGAGAAATACTTAGAAACTCACAATCTACCTATACTGACAGGAGCTGAAATTGAACACCTGAACAGATCAGACTCATTACAAAAGAAGAAACTGAAGAGGTAATAAAACAATTTCCAGCCAAAATAAAGCCCTGGACCAGATGGTTGCACAAAAAAATTTTATCAAATATTAAGAGAAGAACTGTCACCAATCTATATAAAGTATTTCAGAAAAGTGAAAAAGATGAAATCCTCCCAGACCCATTTTATGAAGCAAACATATCCTTGATACCAAAGCCAGGTGAAGACACTACCAAACTAGAAAACTATAAGCCAATATCTCTCATGAACATAGATGCAAACATCCTGAATAAAATCCTGGCCACTTGAATCCAACGATACATTAAAAAAAAAAGAAAATTAATCATGACAAAGTAGGATTCATAACAGGTATGCAAAGTTGGTTCAACATAAGAACAATCAGTTCAATTCATTACATTAACAAAGCAAAGAACAAGAACCACATGATCCTATCAATTGATGTAGAAAAGGCCTTTGACAAAATCCAACACACTTTCTTGATTAAAACATGCAAGAAAATAGGAATAGAGGGAAATTTCCTCAACATAGTAAAAAGTACATATCCAAACTCAAGAGCCAACATTGTTCTCAACAGAGACAGAGTAAAGGCATTCCTTTTGAGAACATCACCTCTCCTATTCAATATTGTATTTGAAGTCTTTGCAATACCAATAACACAAGAG
Organism: Elephantulus edwardii; assembly: GCF_000299155.1. Taxonomy (NCBI): domain Eukaryota; kingdom Metazoa; phylum Chordata; class Mammalia; order Macroscelidea; family Macroscelididae; genus Elephantulus; species Elephantulus edwardii. The sequence continues at coordinate 1,806,872 of NW_006399988.1, forward strand.
AAGGAAATGAGAGGTATTCAAATTTGTTAAGAGGAGGTAAAAATATCTATATATTAAGATATGATATGATAGTAAACTTAGAAAAGAAGAAACTACTGGACATAGTGGACCTATTCACAGAAGTGGCAGAATACAAGATCAACATACACTGCCAAAGGGGTCCTTTAGAATAGTGAGAGAAGATCTTCACCCTGAAACCTACAGCGTCCCTTTTCAGCAGGAAGTAGCTAAGAGAATACGCCATACCCTTTTC
>NW_006399988.1:1807364-1807889 GCF_000299155.1 Elephantulus edwardii
AAAAAAAAACAAAACAAGATCAACATACAAAAATCAATTGGATTTCTCTATAGTGACAAAGAGAATACAGAACTGGAGCTACGAAAAACAATACCCATGACAATAGCTACTCACAAGATTAAATACTTGGAAGTAAATCTAACTAGAAACACAAAGGATCTATTCGAAGAAAATTACAAAACATTACTATAAGAAACAAAGAGACCTGGAGAAATGGAAAAATACTTTACTCTTAGATATGAAGAGTCAATATTGTGAAAATGACTATTTTACCAAAGGCAATCAATGTATTCGCAATATAAACATCAATTCCATTCCTCAATGAGATGGGAAAAACAAGTTCAAATGTCATTTGCAATAGAAAGAGACCCAAAATAAGCTAACCACTCCTTAAAATGAGAAATAAAGTACAGGGCATCTCACTCCCTGATTTCATATCCTCCTACACTGCCATGGTTGTCAAGACACTGTGGTACTGGTACAATGACAGACACACAGATCAACAGAATAGACTGAGAAACCAGA
>NW_006399988.1:1809160-1810356 GCF_000299155.1 Elephantulus edwardii
TGGCTGCCTCTGGCGTGCCCGGCCTGGCGCTGCACAGGCTGTCCTCGCTGCTGCAGCTGCGGCTCTCCGAGTGCGAGACGCGCGGCGAACGAGCTGAGGCAGAGCCGGAGGAGGGGGAGGCGGTGCAGGCTTTTTAACAAATGGTTTTGGCAAAATTGAAAAATTATTTAAAGAAAATTCAAGCAAAACCCACATCTCACATCATACACAAAAATCAAGTCGAAGTAGATCAAGGACCTAGAACTAAAACCAAGGACTATAAATTTCATCATAGAAAAGCTTGGAAGAACCCCAAAAGCCTTAATCCACAACACAAACAGTCTTCCAAGCATCCTGAAAAGCCTACAACCAAGAGAGGATAAAATAGATGAATGGGACCTTCTAAAAATCAAATCCCTATGCACATCAAAAAACTCCTCAAACAGTAAAATGGAATGCCACAGACTGGGAAAGAATATCTGGTAATGACACGTCTGACAATGCGCTTATATCTAGAATTTATAAAACATTTGAGCACCACAAGAAGATAAAGTCAGACAACCCAATTGGAAGATGGGCACAGGGTATGATCTGACACTTCACCAAGGAAAACATTCAGACGGTGAACAAGCACATGAAGAAATCTTCAAAATATCTAGCTGTAAGAGAGAAGCAAATAAAACCAAATGTGAAATGTCACCTCACTCGAGAAACAATAACAAAGTTCAACAGAGCAGCAAACAACAAATGTTGGGGAGGGTGTGGAGAAACTGGAACCCTTATTCGCTGTTGGTGGGAGTGTAAAATGGTGCAACCACTATGGAAGACAGTATGGTGCTTTCTCAGAAAGTTGCAAATTGAAATACCATTTGACCCTGCAATTCCAGTACTGGGAATATATACTAAAGAAATCAAAACTTCCACCAAACCAGATATATGCACACCCATATTTACTGCTGTGTTGGTCACAACAGCAAAGAGCTGGAAACAACCCAAGTGTCCATCAACAAAGGAATGGCTAGAAAAGTTGTGGCATATTCACAAAATGGAATATAATGTTGCATGACCCTGGAGGACATTAACCTGAATGAAATATTTCAGTCACAAAAGGACAAATACTTCACAATGCCACTGTTATAAAACAGGACTGAGAAAAACTGGATGAAATATGTTTACGGCATTGAAGTCTATGGGGGAGAAAATAGTCTAAAAGTATT
>NW_006399988.1:1812697-1825541 GCF_000299155.1 Elephantulus edwardii
CTGTATGCAGAACAGATTATCCAAGAGGTTGAGCTCTATGAGGACAAGTGTGGTGTCAGGACTGGTGGAAGATCTATTAACAATCTGCATTATGGAGATGACACAATCCTGCATGCTGAAACTGAGGAGGGCCTGAAATGCTTGCTGCAGAGGGTCAAAGACTGCAACCTTCAGTATGGATTGAAGCTCAATGTCAAGAAGACAAAGATTCTCACCACTGGGCCAACTGGCAGCATTAGGATGGATGGTGAAGAGACTGAGATTGTTAACAACCTTAGTCTGCTTGGCTCCACAGTCGACACTCTTGGCACCAGTGGCCAGGAAATAAAAAAACATATTGCGATGGGAAAGTCTGTTGTTAGGAACCTCTGCAGGGTACTGAAGAGCAGTGGTGTCACTCTGGAGACTAAGGTGCGCCTGATACAGGCCATGGTTTTTGCAATCACTTGTTATACATCACAGAGCTGAACTAGGAAGGATAGAAGGAGAATTGATGTCTTTGAGCTGTGGTGCTGGAGAAGAGTACTGAATGTACCATGGACTGCCAAGAAAACAAACATTCCTCCTGGAGAGGGTCAAAGCAGGCTGCTCCTTGGAGGCAAGGATTCTGGGTCTTCATCTGACATACTTTGGACATGTTCTAAGGAGGGACAGGTCCTTGGAGAGAGACATCATGCTTGGGAGGGTGGAAGGACAGCACAAGAGGGGAAGACCCTCTATGAGGTGGATTTATTCAGTGACTGGGGTAATCGGGATAGGTGTGTCAGAGGCAGTGCAATTTGGACAGGATAGAGCAGGGTTTAGGATTGTTGCACACAGGGTTCCTATGAGTCACAAGCAATTAGATGGCACATAACAATAACAACAACAAATTATCTGCATGACAACAGTACAGAATAAGAGCTGTATAGTAAAGTACATTGTACAACAATGGAAACAATTTCTTTTCAAAGAGAAAGGCAAACTGGGGGGGGGTGAGGAAATGTGGAACAATGAATGAATGGAAATCTAAGTTTTCTATAAACTTTAATTAAAAAAAGAAAGATAATCCAACAGAATGGGCAAACTATTGAGTAATATCATTAATACCACATGCAAGCAAAATACTGCTGAAGCTATTTCAAAAGCAGCTAGAATAGTACGTCGATAGGAAACTATCAGAATTTCAAGCAGGATTTAGAATAGGCCGTAGCCCTGGGATATCACTGTGGATATCAGATGAATCCTAGCTGAAAATAAAGAATACCTGAAGAATGCCTATTTGTTCTTTATTGACTATGTAAAGGCATTTGACTGTGTAGATCATAGTAAGTTGTAGCTGATATTGAGAAGAACAGTAGGCTCAGAGAACTTAATTATGCTTATGTAGGTCCAGAAACCTATACATGGACCAGGAGAGTTTTGGTAGAACAGATCAAGGAAGCACTGCATGGTTTAAAATTAAGAAGGGAGTGTGTCACAGGTTGTATTCTGTCTCCAAATCTATTTTATCTGTATACTGAGCAAATTATTTCTAGAAGCTGGACTCTATGAAAAGGAGTGTGGCATCAGGATCAGAGAGAGACTCATCAATAACTTGAGTTATGCAGATGACACAACACTGCAGGATGAAAGTGAAGAGGACTTGAAGGACTTGTTGCAGAAGATCAGGGAATACACCCTTCAGTAAGGACTGCGTCTCAATGTCAAAAAAACAAAAACATTCTTACCACTGGACCAATAGGCAACATCAACACAGTAGATGGAAAGGAGACTGAAACTGTCAACAACTTACTTGGATCCACTATTAACATCCTTGGTACCAGGAATCAGAAAATAAAAGGAGACACATTGCAAGGGGAAAGTTTACAGATAGCGATCTCCCCAAATTATTGAGGAGTAATAATGTCAGTTTAAGGATTAAGATACATCTGATTCAGTCCATCGTCCTTCTGGTCATTTGCTACGCATCTCAGAGCTGGACAGTGAATTGAGGATGATAGAAGTGATGCCTTCTGGGGGGGAGAGTAGAGAAAACAGTGCAAAAATGAATGAATGAAAACCCAAAATCTCTGTAAATGTTAAAAGTAATAAAATTTAATAATACTTTAAAAAAAAGAAGTGATGCCTTTGAGCTATTGTGTTGGAGAAGAGCACTGAACATTCTATGGACAGCCGAAAGAACAAATATATCTTGAAGAGGGTGGTGGAGCAGCAGAGCTCTTTGGAAGCAAGAATGATGAGGCTTTGTCTCATATACTTCAGGTATGTTGCTAGGAGGGCTATGCTTTGGAGAGGGATATAATGCTTGGAAAAATAGAGGGTCAGTAAAAGAGAGGAAGACTCTCAGCCAGGTAGATTGACAGTGATGCCATGGGCTCTAGTATGTCAGGAAACGTAAACACGGAACAGGATCAGACAGGATTCAGATTTGTTTTTTATAGGGTTACTGTGAGTGGTACTCAACCCAATGGCACCTAACAACAACAACTAACAACAAATGTGTCTTTAATTTTGCCACTACCATGCTGCTTTGGTTACTGTGGCTGTGAAGTATATTTTCAGATCATGGAGTGCTAGGCTTACAATTTCAATTTCCCATTTTAGAAGAGTTTTGTTTATTTGGAGTCTCCAAATAAATTTTCCTAAATTCCCCTCCAAATAAAACTACAAATTGCCTTCTCTCTTTTTTTTTTAGCTTTAAGTAGCATCTACTTCCTAAATAACATACCTCCAGAAACTATGAACCTTGATAAATGTTGATAGTTGTAAAGGGGCTTCAGGCCTTTTGTTCATAGGGTCGCTATGAGTCGTGCTTGACTTGAAGGCAATCAACAACAGCATTATGTGAGAAGTAGGTCAAAATTAAATGTATTTATTCTAGCATGTATTCCTAATGACAAATTCCCTTTTCTATCTCTTTGAAGAATGAGTTTGGTATCTGTGTTGGGACCATATCGTACCTGTAAATTACTTTTGGTGGGACAGTTATTTTCACAATGTTGAATCTTCCTATCCATGAACAGGGAATATGGTTCTTTTTAAGTAGGTCTTTTATTGTGTCTCATAGTGCTGATTTGTAGTTTTTCATGTAAAGGGCTTTTATGTCTCTTGGTTGGTTGGTTTCTGTTTTGGGTTTTTGTTTGTTTTTTTTAAATTTAAGCCTCCTGTTTTAGGTAACACGAACTTCAGGAGGCACTCTGTATTTAAGGCCAGGCCCTTGTCTCCAAGACTAATGGGTGAAGAAGTGGTTGGACTCTGAAAGGTGGGCTCTCTTGTTTTGGTTGAGTTTTGCTGTGGAGTATTTGGTTGTTTTTTTTATTTAAGCCTCTTGTTTAGAGTCAACACGACCTCAAGGAGGCACTTTGTATTTAAAAGCTGGTTTGGTCCTTGGGCCTGAGGCCCTTAGACCTAGTGTTATATTTTGGAGGAATATTCTTCTAAGAGATCCAGCACTTGTCTGTCAATTTGCTGTACTGAGGTAACCTGGGTGTGCTGTAATGCTGAACTCTGTGACACTGGTGTGTCAAATGCTATAATGGTTACCCATGGTAAACAGTGTATGGTGGAGCTCCCAGAATAACACAGGTTTGGAAGTAGGACTGGCATCCACCTCCTAAACAACATGCCTCTGGAAACTATGAACTTAGAGAAATGATAATAGTTATAGAAAGGGTTCATGCCTTTTGTTCATGGGGTCACTATGAGTCATGCTACAACTTAGGTTTATTCCCAAGTAGTCCTTCATGTGGATAGCTATTGTCAACGGTATTGTTTCCTTAACTTCCTTTGCACTGAGAAAGTCTGCCATCAGGGACCTCTTCAGAGTACTGAAGAGCAACAACGTTAGCCAGGGGACTAAGATGTGTCTGATCTAGGCCATAGTCTTCGTAATTACTTGCTATGCCTGAGAAAGCTGGGCAAAGACTAGGGATGATAGAAGGAGAATTGACACCTTTGAGCTGTAGTGCTGGAGAAGAGTACTGAATATACCCTGTACTGCTAGGAGAACAAGGAGGCTCATCCTAGAGAGGGTGAGAACAGGCTGCCCCTTGGAAGCAAGGATTCTGAAGCTTCATCTGACATGCTTTGGCATATCGCAAAGAGTGACCAGTCCTTAGAGAGAGACATCATGATTGAGAGGATGGAGGGACAGCACAAGAGAGGAAGACCCTTGATGAGATGGATTGACTCAGTGACATGGGTAACGGTGGTAGGTATATCAGAGATAATAAGGTTGACAGGATAGAGCAGCGCCAAGCTAAACTTCTTTGTTCTTCAGTTGCCCAGCCCTCTTCTATCCCAACCAATCCAGACTCAGGCATTCCTATTCCACTCCTCCTACCAAGTCCCTCCTATGTCCTCTTCAAAAGTTACAAACATTAAAAGTCCCTCTCTGTGTTCAAAAACTGTGTCTTTCTGCTGTAAACTCACTCACCTTTAATCCTACAAAGAACCCCTTACAGCCACTGTTTTCCTAACTCAGTCATGTGCAAATACAGCTTCACCACAGGAAACCCTTTACAATTTTCCCTCAAACCCCTCCACTGCCTCTTTCTTCTCTTCTCTCCCCAGCCCACTCAGAAAAGTTTCTTACATCCACTCTCTTCCTTCTCTTAAACCATCACCTTCCTCCTCTGATCACATCAGCAGCAAAAACACAGAGGCAAATTCAACAAACCTCTAACTCCTGCTTCCCCCCACTCAGACACAGCCTCTCCCATTTCCCACTCAGGAAAGTTGCCAGAGCAGAGGAAAGTGCCAAAGTGAATAGCAAGTTCTCACTGCTACCTCACACCACACAGAAAAAAACCTAAAAACTACCTCCAAACATCCCACTCGCCTCCAAACATCCTATTTAATGAGATCTGGCAGGCCTTTAAAGTTCCAATGCCCGAGAGGAACTGGAAGAAAAAAAAACTTGTGCCTGACAGAAAGCAAATCTGCAAATATAGTTGTCTTACAGCAGTGGTGACAGGTGGGAAAACACCTGCTCCTCACCTCTGGGTACTTGCTTCAAGTGTGGCATAAAGGCCATTAGCGTTAGCAACTACACTAACCCTCCAAACCAGAGCCTATTAACACAGCTTTGTCCTATTTATGGAACACAGGACCATTAGAATATAGGTTTCTCTTGTAGGGTAAGTTCCTACAAAATCAGCCATTCTGCAGTCTCAGTTCCCACCCTGGCTGATCTCTGAGGCCTGGCCACTGAACACTGAAGATGCCCAGGTTCAACAACCCTCTCCACTTCTGCTAAGCTCCCAAAGTAACCTTCAGGTACCAAGCAAACCAGTTTCCTTTCTGGTTAGCACGAGAGCTACCTGTTCAGTACTCCCTTCTTTTTCTGGTTCTGTTTTCCCTACCCAGGTCTCAATAATAGGGAATAATAGCCTTCCCTCCAAGCCTCTTACCACTCACCAGGCATTGTCAACCCTATCATATAGTATCTTTCCACATCATCTGTAACCTCTCTTTACCAACCTGTTTTCATTACTCTAAAGAACTCCTCCTTTTTTCCTGCTAAACTCCATTCCCTGTCTCTACACAATAGTAAAGAAGTTCAAAACCCATCATTATTTGCCTACTTTACAATAAACTTCTTATCCCTAAATAAATGAATAATCTTTTGGTATGCAGTCCCACATCCACACTGCTCAAACTTCTTGGCCTCCAAAGGATACAGAGTATCTGCCTCCAAGGCCCAACTATCTCTCCTCACAGTCACATACATCAGCTTTCAGTTAACTCCCACCACTAGATGTCTAACAGTCAATCAGCACATAGCCATTGAAAGCCTTGAGCCTCCTCAAACAGCTGATCAAACCCTCCCCTTTCTCAGCTTTATTGGTTTCCTCAGGCACTGGATCCCCAGTGTTTCTTTACTTAAAAAACCTTTCTCAAACTCCAATACTTCCTTCTACAGTTCCCATCCCTTTACCAGATTCCTCTAAACTTTTCCACTTGTTCACTGATAAAAAATCATTGCTGTTCATGTTTTAGCTCAACCTCCTGGACCCACCTTCACACCCATTACATACCTAAGCAGCTCTCCTCACTAAAAAGCATTGAAACTTACCCTTAAAGGTCCCCTACAAATCTTCTTAAGCCACAGACTTTGAGATCTACTTTCAGATCATTTTCTTCCTTATGTCCTCCTAAGCAGATACAGAAGCTCTACCTACTTTTCCTCAAAAATCCTAATATTTTCCTCTCACCTAGTAAAAAATTATGTCCCTAGCTTAGCTGCCCTCTCAGAAGGAGCGGCTTTTGTGGCCTCATTGCTACGCAAATGGAGCAAAAGCCTGCCCAGGTTCTTCATTGCTCTGGCTTGTACCCTCTGAACTAGGCCAAACTTCTCCTTTTCTGCCTTGTCCTTTTTTCCTCTCTGTTCTACTACTCTGGTCCCAAAGATTGAAGGCAATTTGCCATTTCAATCTGTAAACATTCAACACTGGTTTCAATTCTCAACTGCAAAAAACCCACCCCTCTGAGGTAAAGGTCCAATCAATCCCTGAGGCGCCCAGGGATTGCCTTGGCTCTTTTACCTCATTAAAAACTCACGGACATCCAGCATTATGTTTAATCTGAAGCTCAGTCCAGGGGATAGCACTCCTCACAAGCCTCCAGCATTACGCCTAATCTGGGAACCTGTCCTGGGGACAGCTCTCCTCTGAAAATTGTGCATCCTCAACATCACGCCTGATTTAAAGCAATCTCAAATTGTGTAATCTAATTTTGGCCCATTCAATCTATCTGTCCTTCAAAACATGAGTACTGAAATGGCAAATAGTCAAAGGTTTCCTATATTCAAACTCTTTCTTTACGGTCCACTTTCATGTCCCTCTCTACCTCAGAGTCTGCCCTAATTCCATGTTAAGATTCTCTGACAACTGTGCAAAATTGGAAGTCTATGTAACCTCTCACTCTCTGGCCTAAAAGCATCTAAAACATGCTAGATCGCCCTAATTCTTTGCACTCCTCCATGAGCTTGATATGCCTCCTAACTGCTCCTCTTTAAACTGTCCTTGAGAACACCCTTCACAGGGGTTTTCTGCCTCTTAACCATTACAAACCTACCAAACAACACCAGACTGATTTATAAAAGCTAAGAAAATTCAACTCTGAGCCTAACTAAACCTCACTGCAGCATATCATTTCCAGGTTTAGCCTCCCTACTTCAATACAAACAGACAATGCTTCTAGCTTCATCTCCAAAGACATTCAGCGGGTATCATCTAGCTTAACTATCTGCAATAAGCTGTATATACCCTATCACTCCTAGTCTTCAGGCAAAAGAAAGCACATAAATAGACTCATTAAGTCCTATATTACTAAACTGTCAAGTTACACAAGTCTTAAGTTAACAACACTCTGTTCATCTTCCTTTCTGAACTCCTTCTGGCTGATGTGCAGCCAACTACTTCTTTTTTTTTCTCTCTATAATTATATAGCCAACTACTTCTGCTAAACTGTAGCTTGCTCACCAAACCCCTTCGTTTAGCATCGTGCCTTGTCTCTCCCTCCTTAAACAATTACTCTGAAAAACACTCACACTGCTTTATACCCAGACTGTCCTCTGAAGGTCTGGACCAAGCCTCTAAAGTCACTTCAAGAAACACCTTTCTCATCAAACAGCATACACCCAAGCCTCTCCTACCACACTGAAGCAGGCCTTGTGCAGTCATCCTGACCACTCCCACAGCTATTAAGGTCATGGGTAACTCCCACTGACACAAACATGTTCCTCTCACTGAGCAAATTTCCTACCCTTCAGATGCCAATACCCAAGTACAAGTCTCCAGTGACATTCTCCAAGCTAAGCAGACAATAATACAACAAGCCTCTGGAGAGCCACAAACTATGCAGGCTCCAATTTGGTTCCAAATTATCCAGGGCACCTGCACCTTACTATTCCTTAACCAAAGTTAAATGGCAAGTAACCTTTCGCACTGTTTCCTGTGTGCATCTTTACAACGACCTTTGCTAGCAGCAGCAGTACCAATCAATTTCTCTAGACCATACTCCACCAAAACACTCAAGCCATTCCACCAGCCAAAACTTAAGTTTTCCACCATTCAAGGATACATTCCCTTCTAAAAACCAAAGCCTAATAATAACTAAGAAAAAAAGCCTAATAAGAATTAAGCCCACTTGCATCTAGCACCCTCTGCAGTGGAACATAAAAACTGTATACACAACGCCAGCATAAACAAGCACACTGTAGCTAAACCAGGACAACACTTTTAGTGTAATGAAACTTTATACAGAATTCAACCACAAGTCTTCTCCCAAATTAACTAAAAAACTCATTTCTAACTTAAATTTTCCTTCTCTAAGACCAATAGTAATCACAAGAATATCGTTATTAATCGCTCCATGTCTCTTTAAGTTCTTACTTCACAGGATCAAGAAGATGACTACCTTAATTCTCCCCTGGCCACTAATCACAGACTGATTCACTCCAGGCTCTGAACCCCCAGATCACTGCCCGTGTTCAGCAGGAAGTAGCAAAAGAAAAATACATTGCCCTGTTTTATCACTAAAAAGAGTCTGAGATGTTAGTCTGGGTAAAGGGGGCCAAAGAGAAGAATGAAGAATGAAGAACTCAAATGCTGATGGCCTTGCCTGCTGCTGATAAGAGCAAATGGCCTTGCATGTCTGGCTGAGCTACTAGGTGGCTCCTAAATCAGAGTGGAATGTCCCTCCCTAAAGACTCTGTTTATAAAAATCCTCCCCAATAAGTTCACAATGTAACTTCCTACTCTGCCTCTCCAGGATGAGGAACTCACCCAGGAGCTCCATTTCCCCCCCTTTAATAAAGCTGCATTAAGCTTTCTCTTGTTCTCTCTGATTTCTTCTTTAAGTCCACTAACCTAACAGCAAGTACTTCTGAAAGAATGTGGAAATTATCAACCAGTATCAATGATATCACACAAGCAAGATTCTGCTAAAGATTATCCAAAAACGACTTCAACAGTATATCAACAGAGAACTGTCTGAAGTGCAGGCTGGATTTAGAAGAGGTTGTGGCACTAGGGATTTTATAGCTAATGCCAGACAGATCTTGGCTGAAAACAGAGAATGCCAGAGGAATGTCTATCTGTGTTTCATTGACTATACAAAGGCATTTGACTGTGTGGATTATAATAAACTGTGGCTAACTCTGAGAAGAATGGGAATCCCAGAACACTTGATCATGCTAACGTGAAACCTATACTTGGACCAGGAGGCAGTTGTCAGAACAGAGCAAGGCAACACTGCATAGTTCAAAATTTGGGAAGGATGTAAGTAAAAAATATGTCCTATCTCCATAACTTTTAAATCTTTATGTGGAACAGATTATTTGGAAGGCTGAGCTCTATGAGAAGTGTGGCATCAGGATTGGAGGTAGACTCATTAACAATCTGCATTATGACACAACCCTGCTTGCTGAAACTAAGGAGAACCTAAAGCGCTTGCCGCAGAAGGTCAAGGACTGCAGCCTTCAATATGGACTGAAGCTTAACATCAAGAAAACAAAGATTCTCATCACTGGGCCGATTGGCAGAATCATGACAGATGATAAAGAGACAGCTTCAGTTTGCTTGGCTCTACAATCAACACTCTTGGTATCAGCAGCCAGGGAATTAAAAGGCTAACTGCATTGGCAGTCTGCTGTCAGAGACCTCTCCAATGTAGTGAAAAGCATCTATGTCAGTCTGGAGACTAAAGTGTGCCTGATACAGGCCATGGTCTTTGGAATTACTTGCTATTCATCAGAGAGCTAAACAATGACTATATTCTGGAGAAGAGCATTGAATATACCATAGACGGCTAGGAGAACAAATAAGTTTCCATCCTGGAGAGGGTGAAGGCTGCTCCTTGGAGAAAAGGATTCTGAAGTTTCATCTGACATACTTTGGACATGGTGCAAGGAGGGATCAGTCTTTGGAGAGAGATGTCATGTTTGGGAGAGTGGAGGGACAGTGCAGGAGAGGAAGACTCTCAATGAGATGGATTGATTCAGTGACTAGGGTAATGGGAATAGGCATAGATTGACAAGGGAGAGAGTAGGGTTTAGGGATATTGTACACAGGGTCACTATAAGTCACAGGTGATTCGATGGCACATAACAATACAGGATTAGTACTGGAGAACATATCCTGTGCATTTGAAAAGCACATGAGTTTTATTTGTGTGAATATAGACTATGAATATGTCTATATGGTTGAGTTGCCAAATTGTATGGTAGTTCTCCTGCATAACTGTTTAATTTCTTGCGAGCTGACCTGTCTTTATTGAGAGTGGTGCATTTAAGCCGCCTACTACTATTTTGGTGCTTCTTGAGCTTCAGTTTGAACTAGTATATGAGTGGCTGATGGTCTGTTCCACAATCAACACCTGGCCTAGTTTTCACAGCTGATTTTGAGCTTTTCCATGATTCTTTCCACAGATGTAGTCAATCTTATTCCTATGCAGACCATCAATCATGTAAGGCTCATTTATATAGTCACTCTTTATGTTTCTAATAAAAACATAAACAGTATTTTCAAATAATAAATCACTGCCTGTACAAAATTCTATCACTTACTCTCCAGCTTCATTTCTGTCACCAATGATTTCTGACGACTGTTCCTCCTCCATTCTCAACTTTAGCATTTCAGTCACCTACTATTATTAGTGCATCCTGCTTGCATGTTTGATAAATTTTTGACAGCAAAAGTTGGTTGAAATCATCTATTTTCTCCTCTTTGGCTCTGCTGCATATATTTCAATGATGATAATATTGAAAGGTCTTCCTTGAATGCATATGAATATATCCTATCACTCACAACATCGTATTTCAAGATTAATTTGGAAATGTTCTTTTTAACTACAAATGTGACCCTGTTTTTATTCACCTTATCATTTCCAGCAATTTCAGCTTGCTCAGTTCCACAATCAACATTCTTGAAACCAGCAGTCAGGAAATCAAAAGACAAAATGCACTAGGAAAATCTGTTGTTAGGGAGCTCTCCAGAGTGCTGAAGAGCAAGAATGGCAGTCTAGAGACGACGGTGCACACGATACAGGCCACAGTCTTTGCAATTACTTGCTATGTATCAGAGGGTTAAACAATGCCCAACGATGACATTGATGTTTTGAGTTGTGATTCTGGAGAAAATTCTTCAACATACCATGGACTTCCAAGAGAACTAACAGGTCTGTCCCAGAGAGGGTGAAACCAAGCTGCTGCTTGGAGGCAAGGATTTTGAGACTCTGTCTCACATACTTTGGTCATGTAGCCAAGAGTGGCCAGTCTTTCTTTTTTTATTATTATTATTATTATTAAATTTTATTAGTTTTAATGAACATTTACAGAGATTTTGGGTTTTCATCCATTCATTGTTGCACTGTTTTCTCTACCCACCTCCCCAGTTCATTCTTCTCCGCCCCCCCAAATGTCTGTTTTAATTGTCCAATTGCCACAGTGCTTGTCAAAGCCAGTTCTGATTAATCTCCTTTGTTAATGTCCTTTGCCATTCCCTATCACTCCTCCCTGAGAGAGACTTCACTCTGATTCATAAGGAAAAGGGGATGGCGTATTCTCTAAGCTACTTCCTGCTGAAAAGGGACGCTGTGGGTTTCAGGGTGAAGATCTTCTCTCACTACTCTAAAGGGCCCCTTTGGCAATAAGAAACACATAGACTATTATGGAGATTGATTTTGGAATTTAGATGCACTGTTATCAATTGTGCTTAGCCGTACATGTTCATATCCTTGAAGATGTATCATGGAAGTGTTGCAACCTAGAAGACACAAATTTAACTAACAAGTTAAAAGTACATGAGTCAAAAATTAAAAAGCAATAATATTCCGAGTAGAGGTTCTAGTAGTAGGGGCCAGTCTTTCAAGAAGGATATCATGCTCGGAAGTGTGGAGGGACAGTGCAAGAGAGGAAGACCCAGATGAGATGGATTGACACAGTAAGTGGAGTAATGAGAATAGGTGTGTCAGAGTGAGTGAGATAAGATTCAGGGTAGAGCAAGGGTCAGAGCTACTCTGTATAAGATTGCTATGAGTCACAGGTGACTCGATGGCACATGACAACAACATGATACCTGGAAAGTTTCTTCAAGTACTTCTTCTACAGTTTTCTCAGTGTTCCCCTTCTCACCATTCTGGAATTCTGATCACAAATTTATCATTTTATCTGATGTTATCCCACATGATTCTAATGCTTTCTTCATTCATTTCACTCCTATCTTCTGTTCTTTTCTTCTAGCAAGTTCCTGTTGAGGTTCTTGTCTTCTGGCTCACTGATTCTCTGTTCTTCTTCTATTCTGCATAGTTGTCTCTCTACCATGTTGAAAATTTCTGCCATTTCAGTCTTGATATTCTGGATTGTATTTTCATGAATTCCTGTTGTTTCTACTATTATATTGGTTGTACCATCTCTGTCTTGTGAGGACTTTTTTTTTAATTCTTGTGGAGTGGCATCCATTTTCAAAACAGCATGGAAACTAAATGAACTTTGAGAAATAATGATAATTATAGAAAGGCTTCAGGTCTTTTTTAAAAAATTATTAAATTTATTAGTTTTAATGAACATTTACAGGGATTTTGGGCTTTCATTCCTTCATTGCTGTACCATTCTCTCTACCCTCTTCCCCAGTTTGTTCTTCTTCCCCCGCCCTCCGAATGTCTGTTTTAATTGTCCAATTGCCACAGTGCTTGTCAAAGCCAGTTCTGATTAATCTCCTTTGTCAGTGTGTCCTTTGACATTCCCTATCACTCCTCCCTGAGAGAGACTTCACCTGATTCATAAGGGAAAGGGGATGGCGTATTGTCTTAGCTACTTCCTGCTGAAAAGGGACGCTGTGGGTTTCAGGGTGAAGATCTT
>NW_006399988.1:1827057-1835603 GCF_000299155.1 Elephantulus edwardii
TACTTTGGACATGTTGTGAGGAGAGACTGGTCCTTAGAGAGGAACATCATGCTTGGGAGGGTGGAGGGACAGCACAAGAGAGGAAGGCCCTATATGAGGTGGATTGATTCAGTGACTGGGATAATTGGGATGGGAGTGTCGGAGACAGTGCGACTGGCACAGAACAGAGCGGAGTTTAGTGCTGTTGTACATAGGGTCACTATGAGTCGCAAGTGACTCAATGGCACATAACAACAACAACAACAAGTAAATTATGTAACTCTACATCAATAAGTTTCTTCTTGCTCCCTGTCTCTAGTGTATTCAATGGGTCTGTGATCTGGTTGCTTTTTTAGGAGAAGGCTTGTTTTGGGGGTTTTGGAGTGTTGTGGGTTTTTTTGTTTTTGGGTTTTGTTTTGTCTGTGGGGGTTTCCCCCGACCCCTTTTCAGAATGTTTGAACCTGCTCACTGCTTCCCAGACATGTGAAGTTCTTCTTGGTATTGGTGAAGCAGTTTCTATTATGTCTGTGTAGATTGTTGGCAGTTCCTTATCTTTAACATGCTATTGATAAGTTGTAGGCTTTAAGTCACCCCAAATTCAGTTTCCCAATGGCAGTCTTCACTGGGATCATCTATGAGCAGCTCTGTTTCCCATTTCCTGTAAGATTTTCATCTGGTTATCCTTTGTGGGTCAGGGAGCAGGTGTCTCTCCTTTTACCTAGCTGTGATGAGTTTGTTTCTCTGTCTCATCCTATAGTCTGACTGGGGAGGTGTGTCCCTCCCCTGATAGGTAAAGTCTCAAGAGTGCTGCCCAGGATATTTTGCTCAGGGAAAAGGCCTAGGAAATGACAAGGCTCCAAAACTGCAGCCTTCCAGTCTCAGTACATGCTAAAGGTTGACCGTCATCAGCCTGTCTACTTACTCTCCTGTACTTGGTTGCACAGGATCTTTTCCTATCTGAGGACAAAGGTCCAGAGATGTGGCAAGTTCCCAACAGTGTTCCCTAATCTCAGTAGGTGCTAATGGCTGAGCTGTGTACCTGTCTCCTCTCCTGCAGCTGTTTGGAAAGGGGCTGTTCCTGCCCGAGCAGACAAAGGTCCAAGGAAGCTGCAAATTCCCAAGAGTGTGGTTCCCAGTTCTCAGCAGATACTAACGGCCAAGCCACATCTCAGTAGATGCTCTCAAATCTATTCTTGTGATAGTTTTTAAATTCAAGTGAGATAGACTCAAAGTCATATTTGGTTCTCATGGGCTAATTATGTTTTTGGTTTTTGTTTTATTTTTTTTTATCATTGGTAGGCATCTCCATCAGAGTGTATTTTGTAAGTTTCATTGATACATGTTATGCATACATAATTTGCAGAAGGTAAGTCAATCCCGTACTCCTTGACTGTACACAAAAGGCCCAGGCTAAGAAACCCTAGCAATGAGCTGGGAAGCTGTGAGGTTCCATAACACTTTGACCCATTCACATCTCCCAGACTTGGAGGGGAGACACACAGAGAGCTGGGACTGGTCCCCTTCCCCATTGCATAGTTACAGTCTTTTTGTTTCCATATACGCTCATTAACATCAGGTTGCTCGCAGGTCTGTGAGCAGAGGATTCAGGGCTGGATCTCACAGCTACATCCTGTTCCACACTCTGACTGGAAACCCTTTCTCTGTGTCTGGGTGAGTTGGTCTCAAGAGTATACCAGATGGCATTTTGTGAGGCACAACATCCCCACCTTCATAATGCCTGCAATAAGTAACCCTGATTGCTGAGAAGCTGTCAGTTCATAACCACATTGTGCTAATTCCCAGGTGGAGTAAATAATGCTGATGTCTGAGACATTAGCAGGGAGCTTAAACACCTTAATGCCATGGATTTAGAAAGCTTTTTCCTCAGAGTGTGGTTTCCCAGGTCCACTAAATCTGCTAGAATGAGGACATCTGAATGGCAGAGAACTGTCAGGAGTGTTGTAGGTTACATTCACATGCATTGTCAGGCGTTGACAGGGCCAGAAGCACGGGAATGACCAGAAGGAGAGACAGCTGCATGGTGGGGTCTGGACAAAAGGTCAACTGAGGCAAAGCCTTCTCTAGTCGGGTTCCTCCCCCAACTGTCCCCAGCATTCCTGGGGGTGGCAGTGGTTAATTTGTTGGGATGTTAACTATATCCATCCTGGGGTCCAAGCCCTCCCCAACTACCCCCGCGCAGCTGCCTTCCCAGCATGCCCCTTTCCCTCCCGTGACTGCTCTCTGGTGGTTCTATTCCTGGGTGGTGGCCTCGTGCCTGTTGTGTGCTGGGCCCCCAAGGTCCTGCCTGGCATCCTTCAGCCCCCCTGAGGAGCCTGAAAGTGCATGCTCTCCTCATGGGCTAGTTTTTATTTCATTCCATTTCAAATTGAATTTGCACATGATGGCCTATTCTACAGCCAGCCCCTGATCTTGTTTTGATTGCTAATATTGAGTTTTTCCATTTCCTCTTTCTACAGATATAGTCCATCTGATTCCTATACAGTCCATCAGGTGAGGTCCATGTGTATAGTTACTATTTATGTTTTCTAAAAGGCACTTACAATGAATAAACTATTCATTATTTAAAATTCAATCTCAGACTCATTTCTGTCACTAAAGTCGTATTTCCCCAATTATTATTCTACCTCATTTCCAACTATTGCATTCCAGTCAGCAATTATTATTAATGCACCTTAGCTGCATGTTTGATCAATTTCAGAATGCAAAAGTTGATATGGCTTTCGCAGTTGATGCATCTATTTGAATAATAGCTGTATTCACCACTGTATGTATCACTCACCCATTATACTTCAGGATCAAGCTCAACTCAACTCATTGCCATAGAATAGGAACTGACTCTCAGAAGCTATAAATTGCACTGGAGGAGACTGCCTATCATTATCCCTTGGAGCAGCTGGCAGATTAGAAATGTCTGCCTTTGGGATTGGCACTGTAACTCTTCATCCTTTAGGCCACCAAAGCTAGGTTTTCAAAAGTTCTTTGTGATGATAAATTCAAAGCCATTCCTCTTAAACTTGTCATTCTCAGTCTAAGAGATCATATGATTGTCTGATTCAAAATGACCAAAACCAGTCCATCTCAGTTCACTAAATGCCTAGGATGCAGACTTTTATGTGTTTCTTTTCTTACTTCCAATTTTCCTATATTTTCACTTCATACATTTTCTGTTACAATTATTAATGAGTGTGTGCAGTTGTTTCTTTTCTTTTTTTTGAGTGCTTTTCAACTTGAGGGGCTCATTTTAAGTTACTGTATCAAAAATGTTCCTCTATGTGTCACAGGATTTTCAGAGGCCTATTATTTCATAATTAGATGGCCAGTCCTGCTTCTTAGTCTGTGTTAGTTTGGAGCTCCACCGAAACCTGGGTGACCTTGCTGATATATGAAATACCAGTGACATAGCTTCCAACATCACAACAAAATACAAGTCACCACAATACAGCAAACTGACAAGAGTAGTACCTAAAAGAGCAAAGTGTAAAATAAATAAGCATACAACTATCACAAAATAATCATGCATTCTATGGGATTCTACAGGAAAAAAGCTGTCTGGCCTGGGACAAGATATCTGCCAGCCCAGCAGAAAATTGCAGTCAGGCTGCCCAAGCAAGTCAAAGTATCAACTCATCAGAGTGGTAACTGTGACACCAAAATGTGAACCAGGTTATGGGTAGCATCTCTGTGGCTGAGATTATGTCTAGGGTATGTCAATGAGTGGAATGCCCTCCTGGGGCAGTTTCTGCTGGCCTCAGAGGAACCTAGACTTGTCTGCCTGGTTAGAGATGATATCTTTGTCAACTCAGTAAGATGGCAGACTAGATAGATGGCAGTTCAAAATCTCTGCTCTGAGACACCAGAAAACAAAAATAAGATACAGATGATAATTCTAGTACCCATCGTTTAAAGAGAAAAGACAAAGAAGTATTTAAAATATTCACTGAGGGAGAAGGCTGAGTGGAAGGATCAAATAAGGAGATCTACAGAACTGAAAACAATGCAGCAAGACAATTTTGAACAGCTATCTACATGGTGTGGGAACCCAAGATGGCAGTGGCAGGGTCAATGGCCATGATTTTCACAATAGTGACATTAGCAAAGGAAAAAACGTCAATCTCCCCCTTTGTCTCCCATGCCCACACTCCTTTTCCCTTTACCAGTTACTTTTCCCATCACTACTACATACCAGGTGGCAGGCAGAGTTTACCACCTGCACAGCCCTCTCCAGGCCAATTCTACCTCAGGTCATATTCATGTCATCTTGTATCTGGAGCCAGAAGCTCTCAGAGTGTTCGTTGGGAGCCTACAGTTTGTGCCACACCTGGTAAACAGTCCCTAGGTTAGCTGGGACTCTTGCTTTGACTGGGCACCGTTATCTGATAGACTGTGGCTGTATCTGGAGAAGTACGCTTTTTGCAAAGTGTGTCATCCTCAAACTTCTCAGATAAGTAGTGACTACCTCTTTACACTAGATATCTCTGACTGGGTACCCTGTATGCACAATATTGCTCTGTTGTTGTGTACCATCAAGTTGGAACCAACCCACAGCTGACCCTCCAGTGGGTTTTCAGAAGCAGCTAATCTCACGGGAAGAGAGTGCCCATTCTTCCCTCTAGGAGCACCTTGTGGCCTCGAACCACCTGCCTTCCAGACTGCAGTGTACATTTTTGCCACTAGGCCACCAAAGCTCCCTCACTATTTATCTAGGACTCTTGTTCAAATTACAACATTTATTATCCATATAAGGCTGCATAAATGACATTAATTTACCAATATATGATCATACACTCTCAAGGATACAGCTGAAGCGCTTGCTAATTCTATTTAATTAGCAGAAAAGAAGATACTAAGAATAAACTCAGACTCAAACGCTGTATGAAAAATAATTTGCCCAAAGATGTTTTTAAGCTTCTTACAGAAGCTAATGTTTGGTGTTTGGACAGTGTCTGGTGGCACTCCCTGGCTAAAGAAAAGCTTGGAAACAGGAGTGGCATCCACTTCTGTAAACAGCTTGCCTCGAGAATCCCTATGAACATGGAGAAGGATGAAAGTCACGGAACTGTTGAGGACTTTCGTTCACAGGGTCTCTCTGAGTTGCCTGTGACTCGACGGCACTAAACAACAACACAGTCAAAATATACCTATGATTATTTCCACTTAATATTTTTATATGTAATTTAATTAATAAATCTAATCTCTTTCTTGTATGGAGCACTTAAGAGAAAGTCATGATTAAAGGAATTAGTAAGCATTTCTTTCAAATAACTTCCAGTAGTTCCTTCTACCTTACTTTTCTAGATAAAAATTAAATATCTGGAAGTATAATCACCATAATTTCTTGTAAAGTATTAAGAGACAGTATATTCTTACATTTTATTTTTAAAATGTTATATTTAGTAATTTTAAAATATTTAAAAGTATTAATAATTTGAAAAATATTTGAAAGGGAGCACTGGTGGCCTAGTGACAAGAAGCTGTGCTGCAAACTCAAAGGCATGCAGTTTGAATCCACCAACTGCTCCGCAGGAGAAGAATGGACAATCTCCTCCGTCAGCTATGGGTCAATTCCAACTTGACAGTACACAACAACAACACAATTAACATTTAAAAGTATAATTAGAACAAATGTCTTTTTCTATGATGTCTAGAGAATATTCAATACATCAGTATGCTATATTTATATTTCTATATTGATGGAAATTTGTTATCAACCCTTCCATAAGCAGAGGCTGTCTCAGACTGTATCTGGAATAAACAGGAAGTTGAACTAATTTAGAGTGGGGCGGAGAACAGAGTAAGAATTAAGATAAAGTGATGCTTTAAAAAAATATATCAAAAGGGCAGCAGAAAGGTTACAGAAACAGGCTGGCTGGAGACTCTGCAGGCTGTGGAGAAAACAGTGCTGTTGCAGGATGGGAGAAGGAAGGAACATTATCTGTTCCCAGGTGGAAAGGAAATGGTCTGAGAATATGATGAACTACTTGTGAGAAAACGGTGTTTGAAAAGTGCCCTGAGAGCCTTGGGCCAATGAGAAATTGAGGTGGGCAACCCAGCACCTCCAGGATCAGGGAGCCTAACCCAGAACTCATCAAGGAAAGCAATGCCAATCCAATCTTCCTGCACTAGGACACCAAGGTGAGTTTCCAGTGGCAGACTTGCAACCTCCCCTACCCTAAAGAAAGCTACAGTATTTGTGGACCAGAAGGAACGCCGCCTTGTTGTCAAAACAACCAACAAAAAGCACAAGAAATTCCCCATTCCTGATCTAGACAGATACCAGTTACCTCTGGATAATTCATCTCCGAGTTTCGCTTATTCCATCTGCACCCTGATCATCTCTTACCAGAAACCAAAGGAGGTCTTGGCAGATGAGTCAGAGCTACAGAAGGAAACAAAGAAAGTAAAGATGGCCCACAACAGTGTTGAGGACTGCAAAACACAGTAGCCAGCCCAATGCCGAACATCCAGACTTAGGGTATGCAAGGCACTTCCAGTCAGGCTGTGAGACTTGGGCCTGCCCAGTGTGGGGAAAGCCTCCTCTCTCGTAGAAGCTATTGAGTCTTTATAAGAACCAGCCCCTGTGGTTTTCTCATACCATGTTTTATTTCCTAAGTAAAATCATTCCGAGTTATTGCTTGGGGAGGGGGGTGGCTGTGGAATAAAAGGTTTTTAATTTTTTTTTTTTCACTAAGCCATCACAGCCCCAGTGGCTCATCAATTGTTCATAGACATTTTGTTTTATAATATTTATAATCATTTGATACTGTAATGAATTGACACAACATCTAATTAAAATCTGGGGGCAAAATTTGGAAATGGAAAAAAAAAATTTTTTTTTGTCTTGGGGAGAAGGTGAGATGTAAGCCATTAACCACTGTTCTAAATTATGTCTTGGAATAGCAGCCAGAGTGCTCTATAAAGACAAGTAGGGCAAAGCTGTTTCACACACTTTGGGCATGTTGTGAGGAGGGGCTATTCCCTGGAAAGGAACATCATTCTCGGAAAGCTGTGTGGGTCATCAAAAGTGAGGAACCTCCTCAATGAGACAGTCTAACAGTGATGGCAGCAATGGCTCGAGTGTGTAAAAAAGAACAAGGATAGCACAGGATAGGGCAAGGTTTAGATAGGATCACTATGAGTCATATTTGACTTGATGGGACATATCAACAATGACAGCTGCTCTAGTGGCATAGTCCACAGCACGCTGTGTTGCTAAACCAAAGGGCACATGGCTCTGGTGTGGGAACCCAAGATGGGCAGGGTCAGTGGCCATGCTATCAACAACAGAGTAATGTGTGGAGAGGGAAAAGGTTCAATCTCCCCCTTGTCTCCCATGTTGACATCCACACTCCCTAGACCAGTGGCTTTCTCTATACCAGGTGGTGGGCAGTGTTTACTACCTGCACAGCCCTCTCCAGGCAGTTCTACCTCTGGCCATGTTCACACCTGTTTTTAAGATTCTCAGTTTCAGAAAGTTGAAAGAGGGTCTCTAAGAGTCAGAACAAATTCAAAGGCAGTGAGAACCTGACTGCTAGAAGACAGCTTTCAAAACAAGCCAAAGCAAATAACATTCCCCCAACCAGAAATTACTGTACTGTTAAATTACACACAGAAGTAAAAAAATCTAAATTAGTTTGATCTAAAAATTATCAAATTCTCAAGAACTTGAGTATTTGTACACCATAGAAAATAGATGTATGCCCATTCCTTTTTACTGGAGCACTATTCACAACAAATGTGAGAGCTGTTAAAAGAGATGGAAGCATCTGAAGTGCCTATCAACATATGGAGTATTAGAAAGTACTGAAAAATAATGACAAATTTGTGAAATACTACACAATATGGATGAGTCTAGAGGATATTATGCTGAATGAAAGAATTAAGTCACAAAAGGATAAATACTGTATAAGGTTGTAGTTCTAAAAACAGGATGGCTGGAGGCAAAGTAGAGTAGAAAAGGAATAGATAATTAACACTTTATTGGAAAATAGGTGAAGAGAAGGTCAATCTAAAATGAACAGATGCTCAAAAATGGTGTCTATTTCAGTTAACAATGTGGAACAGGATATGCCAGACTGATAGCTGTGGGGCGGGGGAGGGGGGACGAGGAAGTTAAGGAAAAGTTTACACACAAATAGAAACAATCATGGAAGGTCCACAGGAATGGGACCGGAGGGAGAGGGGAGCAGAGATTAGCAGACAATAAATTAGAGATTAGGATGACATGAAGGGAAAAGGGAAAGGGAAGGTACAGTGAGGATTGGATGAGACATTATAAAACAGCACAAATCAATTGTAATCAATGTTGTGAAATAAAATACATATGAATGATTTAAAATAGGGATTATATAAAATCATAACAAGGTTTCTTGATACCAAAAAAATAAAGAGAGAGAGAGAAAGAAAAGTACAAATAGTATATGCAGCTAAATGCATTCTCTGCTAATCAATACATCATCAATTCTTACATCCTAAACAGAACCCAGCCTGAACTTCTTCTTTCATCACCATAGGCTCTTGTTCATAAATTGCCTTTGAAGGAAATGGCA
>NW_006399988.1:1839769-1852295 GCF_000299155.1 Elephantulus edwardii
GGATTGATTCAGTGACTGGGGTAATCGGGATGGTAGTGTCAGAGACAGTGCGACTGGCACAGGACAGCGCAGGGTTTAGGGCTGTTGTACATAGAGTCACTGAGTCGCAAGCGACTCGATGGCACATAACAACAACAACAAAAAAAAACAGAGCCCAGGGCCTTTCTTGCATAAGATACCAACAGGCACAGCTAAAGAGGCAAGTATGCAATGTCAACAGGACTGACGGTCATGGTTTTTTGGGTGGGATTGTTGGGTTTTTTTTTTATATATAATCATGTTTTGCTTATAACATCAGAACTGAAACTACTAATTTGTCATTTCCCTAAAACAAGGAGGTCAATCTAAAACACATCCTGGTGCTTTTCAAAAGACAGCCATTTAAAAGGGTGATAGCAGCAGGCATTTGATATCTTTTCCTCTTAAATACCTTCATGCTGCATGAAAGGCATGTGAGCAAGTGTTACGATTATCCATTAGAGCTTTTCATCAGTGCCTGTACCAATTTAAATGACAATACAGTAAGATCCAAGTTATTAGTGACAGACAATGTGCATATCATAAGGAATGATATAAAGTAACAATCCTTACAAAAGTCATTGTCAAAGAAAATGTTAAATGTTCAAAGGTATCTAAATATTTCACATTAAATACAGAAGCGGTCCTCAAGAGTATATCCCCTATTTGTTGAGTATTTTTCCAAAAGTGCCAACCAAAGCCTAATTTTGCATTTTGGCTTTGCTTCATCATCACCACTGAGACAAGGAGGGAGAGGCAAAATCATCAACAAACAGGAACAACAAGAAAGTTATGGAGCAGAGCAGGCTTTGTTTAGAAATACTTTGTCAAGCTTCTCATGTCTCAGATTTCAAGTAGTTTACCCTCTTGAGGAATATGAAGGAACTTTAGAAAGTATTTTTTCTAAGACTTATAGAACCATCAAGTTGCACTGATGTTTCTGGTAGAATTCTCAATGAGCTAGACTCAGAACATCAAGATAATTCCCAATTTCCTAACTCAGAAATAAAGGAGTGTAATAAAGCAATTTTCTCACCCTGACCTAAGGGAGGAAATCTCATCAGCATTCAGCACATCCAGGAATTGGCATGCTTCAATGAGAGGGAGAAGTTTGAAGCCAGAAGGGCAATGGCATAGAATGAACAGGGGCATCTCTACAGAGTTGGCTTTGGTATGAGCACACCCAGCAACAGCCCATCCCCAAATGTAAGAAGAGCACGTGGGGGCTGCAGAGTGTTCAATGACCTACCTGCCAGTCTGGTCTGAAGTCCATGTCACTGATCCCCCCTGAGGGGTGGTTCTGTACCATATTCTTATAGCATGTGGAAAGCCAGCAGCTGTCTGAGCCCCTGTCTTTCTGATCTGTAAGCTCAAGGAGTCAGTGGCAAACAGGAGCTCGCCACAGCCAGGAGCTTGGCTGCAACGAGCATAATAGTCTAACTGCTCCCTCCAATGATCAGCCGACAGAGTCACAAGTTGATGTACAATATGATTCCTGAGCTCCTCAGGGCCAGCTGTGAGCTGGAGAGACTTTGTAAATCTTTCAATACCTAGCACAGCAGATACATCGACCTCCTCTACCTTTAACACAGACAAATCACAGCAGTCCAACACTAGCAAAAAATCTTGACTCCCAGGACTCCTTGCATCAAAGCAGCACTTTGTACCAGAAGTCTGTTCCTGGTTGTTAAGGTTACCATCCTTCTCAGAAGTATCTGTTTCACCTTCACCACAGATTGTAAACTCATTATATTTCACTTTAGATGAGAAGGGTCTTGTGCTTGTCACAGAAGCATGGCAGGGGGTAGTGCTCCCAAATTCAAGGTCTCTGCATGAATCCACTGGACAGGGTTCCTCAGAAGAACTACTCCATCTTTTGAGTTTGTTTACTGATTCACAAAAAAGCACTATAGTACCCTCAAAGATATGATTGTCAAAATCCACATCTAAATCTAACACATAGTGCTTCACAAGTATGTGGCTGGTATTGGCCATGAGAGGCAGGTCATCTCGGGCAGGATTCAACTTTGTGTCCATGGTACAGTAATAATAATTGGAGAGTTTTATTGAATTCTCAAAGACAGCTTCTGATCTGCCTCAATCTTCCACACAAAAAAAGTGACCAGATATCACCAATGATGGCTCCACAAGCTTCAGTTCCTAGGCAAAGAAGAAAAACATAATTAGAAAAATACCAAATAAGATCCTAAATGTTCCAATAATGACTGCTCCTGCAAGTCAACGACCACTCACATAATTCTCCAATATGATAGATGCTCATAACTGGAAGGCAGACAAAGACTTTTTGCCTGTCATCAAAGAAAGTTACATAATGAGTTACTAAAAATATTTCAATTACCAATAGAATGAAACAGGTATCCATAAAACAGGAAGAATTAAGCTTCTAGAACAGTTCTTGCTTTGGAAAAGAGCAACTGTTATAAAAAAGTGTAATGGAGGATCAATGAGCCTCTTGTTTTAAAAGATATTAGGTATCATTTCTAATTTTATACATCCAAATATAAGCAAGCAATCATTTCTCTATTGTGATTCTAAGAAACAACTGTGAATGAAGGCTAAATGGCCTCATATGTTTTAATTTTTCCAGAGTAATAATTTCATATACACAATGTAACTCCAGGGATTAATGAACTTTTCACATTAAGACTGCTCTCATATCAGCACTTCAGGTAAATTATGAGCCAATTTACCAGGAGTGCATTCAAAGTATTCCTCTGAGATTGTTCATGGAGCTATTTCAAATTTATAGTTAAATACACAAGGTAAATAATTACATCTTAATAGATGAAAATCCATTAACATTCTGGATAATGGTCTTCTGGTGGCAAAGGGTATTCTCATTTGAAAAAAAAAGTAAATTCCTGTAAAAGAAGGGACAAAAATTAAAATAAAGAGAAGTTTTAATAAAATGTACAAGTTGTCAAAAAGTTCTGAATCAAAAGGTATTCTTATTTTATAACAAGAATCAAGAATCTGACTAAAAATGTATCTGAAAGTCCTTCAGTCATTGTTATGTATCTAATTTATTTCAGCATATGCCCATTTTTTAATTTTTTTTTTTTTGTGAAGCATTCTTCTAGGTCATATAGCCCTGGTCTGTCCACTTGCTGTACAGAGGTAACTTGTGGTTGCCATGAAGCTGAACACTGTGACACTGATGTGTCAAACGCGATAATGGTTACCCATGGTTGGACAGTGTTTGGTGGAGCTCCCTGATTAAAACAAGCTTGGACACAGGAGTAGCATCCACTTCTGAAATAACTTGCCACCGGAAACCCTATG
This sequence comes from Elephantulus edwardii, assembly GCF_000299155.1. Classification (NCBI taxonomy): domain Eukaryota; kingdom Metazoa; phylum Chordata; class Mammalia; order Macroscelidea; family Macroscelididae; genus Elephantulus; species Elephantulus edwardii. The sequence continues at coordinate 1,843,091 of NW_006399988.1, forward strand.
AACCTGGAGAAAGGATGGACATTTTATAAGTGCTCAGGTCTTTCGTTCATAGAACACTTAACAACAACAACATGCTATTTTATTTTACCTTTTTCTCTTTTTTTTTTTTTTTAGCTGCTGCAAAAAGCTTTATTGTTTCATTTGGTCCAAAGCTAGGGCAAGGGGCTTCTAGATGGATAAGATTTTACATCAGGGTGGGATAGAGAAGCTTGCTGCTGATGGCAGGGGGACACAGGGGTCCCCCCTGCAGGTCCCCGCAGGCCCCTAATCTTGCTTGAGGGTGAGATGCTCAAAGAGATACTTGCCTAGCCCAGGCTGGGGGCCACCCAGTCTTCTAATGTTGTCAGATGGTCACCCATCTTCTTCAGCAGTTTCACTTCCTCATCCAGGAAATGGTTCTCCAGAAAGTCACAGAGATGGGGCGGGGGGTCAGTGTGGGCAGAACACATGGCGTGCAGATCCAGAAGGGCCTGGTTTAGGTTCTTCTCCAAGGCCTGCATTGCTTGCATGGCATCCAGGGTTTTACCCCACTCATCCTGGGAAGGATTCTGGATATCTTGGAAGAGACCACGCCACCACGCTGGTTTTGCAGCTTCAAGAGCCATTCGGCACCCTCGCACTTCTCCTTCACCAACTCCTGGAAGAAGGTCCCATGCCTTCCAAGGCCATATCATTGCAGTAAAAGTAAAAACCCAGAGAGAAGTAGGTAAGAGGCCCGCATGCGCAGGTTTTTTTAAAATATTCCCTTACCAATACAGCAGTTGCTGCCCCTACCCCAACTGATCACTTCCTGAGAAACCTGATAACATCTGAGGTGGCTAGATCAAAGTCTAGACCACATGATGGAACCTGATATGGCTCTGGGCCTGATCACAAAAGCTCAAACCCAACTTAATTAACACTCCAAATGCCAAGAAATACCTTCTTCTTTAGTCCTCCCCAGGACTCCTATTTGGAACTGCCCCTAACTGCCCTCATGCCATTTTGTTCCTGATCACTTGGTATCTCTCTCAGATCATGAAATAAAGGCCTATTCATTTCTTGGGACCAGTTTCTTTCTCTTTCACCATCAATTCTTTTTTTAATCTAACAGCCATATTGAAGGCTGCAGTCCTTGACCCTCTACAGACTTCAATTGGCAGCATCAGGAGGGATGGTGAAGAGATTGAGATTGTTCACAGCTTTAGTTTGCTTGGCTCCACAGTCAACACTCTTGGCACCAGCAGTCAGGAAATTAAAAAGCGTATTATGATGGGAAAGTCTGCTGTTAGGGACCTCTCTAAAGTACTCAAGAGCAACAGTGTCTCTCTGGAGACTAAGGTCCGCCTGATACAGGCCATGGTTTTTGCAATCACATGTTATGCATCAGAGAGTTGGACAATGACTAGGGAGGACAGAAGGAGAATTGATGCCTTTGAGCTGTGGTGTTAGAGAAGAGTATTGACTGTACCATGGACTGCTAAGAAAATGAATAGGTTCATCCTAGAGAGGATTAAACCAGGCTGCTCCTTGGAGGCAAGGGTTCTGAAGCTTCGTCTGACATACTCTGGACATGTTGCAAGGAGGGAAAGAGACATTATGCTTGGGAGGGTGGAGGGATAACGCAGGAGGGGAAGACCCTCAATAAGATGGATTGATTCAGTCACTGGGGTAACTGGGGTAAGTGTGTCAGAGACAGTGAGATTGGCACAGGACAGAGCAGGGTTTAGGGCTGTTGTACTTAGGGTCACTACGAGTCGCAAGTGACTCGACGGCACATAAAAACAACAACAATAACAACATCGAAAAGCCAGAAACTAAATGGAAATAGGAGCAAAACAGAAACTCTGACATTCAAAATAATACTTGTATTTTCATGTATCATGAGGTATTCTTTTCTCACTACAAAACAACATTACCTACTTGTTTTTGTATATAAAGTGGAACTCACTTTCCTTATTTTGCTTCCCTCACCCTCACTCCTTTGCAGCATGACCTTCCTGTCCACTTTCTGTCTTTCCCTACCTTTTAGAATTTCATTCTAGCAATATACCTAGTGAAATTTGGTTTATCCTTCAGTCTATTTCCTCATCAAAATCACACTTGACCTGAAACTTTAGTGCTTTTCCGCCAGACCTGGAGACCACCACTCCAACAATTTCATCCTCGGCTCTAAAAGCCTATTCAAACCAATACTCCCTACTGTAAGGGTGCCAAGAAAGGACAGAACCCAGTTTAGGACAAGAGAATTTACTGAGAAACTTCCAGGCTGGCTCTCAAGCAGAAAACCAGCCCACACTAAAAAACAGAGAGGGGTTTTATAATATCTTACAAGGAACTTGGGGAAGGAGATGTTTTCTACAAGATAGGGATGTGGGCTAGTGTCTCAGATAATTATTTCTGAGAAAAGGGGTAGAGTAGTTTCACATCCTTGACAGAAAAAGCTGGGCTGCTCCTTCTTGTGATTGGATTCTTTCAGTAGCTATTCTGGGAGAGTAAGAAAAGGCTTCTATAGTCCTAATACCTACAGGACTCGATCACTTCTATGTTTTCCGTACAAAACTGTGATTTATACTTGAATCACTCTTAACTTCTGCCTCCTATCCACTTCCCCAACTCCTACTGCCTTGACAACTCTAGTTTAGGTGCAACCACTTAGAGAAAAAATTCCTTGGCCTCTACTTCCTCTCTCTACCAACTAATATTTGAAATCAGGGATGCACATACTCCAGGATTACTATATGGAGAAGCCAATACTTCACTATTGTTTTTGCTGTTGTTATGTGTCCCTGAGTCGAAATCAACTCATAGCTGACCCTTCAGTGAAATATGAGAGGCTTGTGAATCATATGGGTAGAGATTGCTCATATTTCCCCCACAAAGCAGCGAAAAAGGTTCAAACAGCATAAACCTTAGGCCTGGCAGCACAATTCCTTAACCACTAGACACCAAAAGTCAATACTTCATTGTTGTTATTGTTATGTGCCTTCGAGTCAGAACTCACTCGTAGCTGACAGTCCAGCAAGTGTCCAGAGGCAGTAAATCACACTGAAGGAGTCTGCCCATCTTTCCCCCGTGGAGCAGCTTGTGGATCCAAACTGCTTACCTTTGAGATTGCAATGCAACTTTTTACCACTAGATTAGAGGTCTTCATACTTTATTGTAATTATTGTTGTGTACCACTGAATCAGAACCGACCCACAGCTGACCGACTGGCAAGTTTTAAGAGGCAGTTAATTGCACAGGAGGAGACTGCCCATTCTTCTCTCATGGAGGAGCTGGTAGATTTGAACTGCTTGCCTTAGAGACTGGCACAGCTTCCTGCCATTAGGCCACCAGAGCTCCCCTCAGCTCTATATAAAACAGAAAAGCAAAGTTTTTTTTTTTCTGTATGAGTCTTAACAGGTGATTAAACTTATCATTTCATGAAACAAAAAAAAAAGAAGTACTTAGTAAGCTCAACAATCACCTTCATGAAAGCCATGGGCTGTATCTACACAAACAGAAATAATATATGCTAAAAGTACAATGTCACTAAAGAAAGGAAATAGGAAAGGTCAAAAAAGTATAGTCTACAAAAGTAAACCATATTACATGTACAATCTTGCATTATTAGTAACAATAAACAATCTACAATAGGAGACGACGCTATGTAAATATCTTAATCATAACAAAATATCCTAAGAGTATGAGCTTCTGGGGGTCAGAACTATAAATCAAAGAAGGTATCAAGGTTAGGCCATAGAGTCAATCAAGTCACGGGTGGCAATACTTAAGGAAAGTTTGGGTAGAATGTTGAATGATCCAAGATGTATAAAAAGAAGATGGAAGGAGTACACAGAGTCACCGTATCAGAAGGAATTGGCTGACACAGAGGAATTTCATGAAATAACATATGAACAAGAACTTATGGTGATGAAGGAGGAAGCTCAAGTTGCTATGAAGGAAATGGCAAAAAACAAGGCTCTAGGAGTTGACTGAATACCAATTGATTTACTTCAACAAACAGATGCTGCCCTGGATGTGCTCACTAGGTTGTGCCAGGAAATCTGAAGGACAGGCAGCTGGCCAACTGACTGGAAAAGATCGATATTTGCTCCCATTACAAAGAAACGTGGCCCAATAGTGTGTGGAAATTATCGAACAATATCAATGATATCACATGGAAGCAAGATTCTGCTGAAAATTATCCAAAAACGTTTGGAACAGTATGTCAACAGAGAACTGCCAGATGTGCAGGCTGGATTTAGAAGAGGTCGTGGTACTAGGGATATTATAGCTAATGTAAGATGGATTTTGGCAGAAAGCAAAGAATACCAGAAGAAGGTCTATCTGTGCTTCATTGACTATGCAAAGGCTTTTGACTGTGTGGTTCACAACAAGCTGTAGCTGACTCTGAGAAGAATGGGAATCCCAGAACATCTGATCGTGCTAATGTGAAACCTATACTTGGACCAAGAGGCAGTCATCAGAACAGAGCAGGGAGACACTGGATGATTCAAAATCAAGAAAGGGGTCCGTCAGGGATGTATTTTGTCTCCATACCTTTTCAAGCTGTATGCAAAACAGATCATCTGAGATGCTGGGCTGTACAAGGAGGAATGTAGCATCAGGATTGGTGGAAGAATCATAAACAACCTGCGTTATGCAAATGACACAACCCTGCTCGCTGAAACTGAGGAGGACCTGAAGCGCTTGCTGCAGAAGGTCAAGGACTACAGTCTTCAATATGGATTGAAGTTCAATATCAAGAAAACAAAGATTCTCACCACCGGGCCAATTAGCAGCATCAGTATGGATGGTGAAAGAGATTGAGATAGTTAACAGTTTTTGTTTGCTTGGCTCCACAGTCAACACTCTTGGTAACAGCAGCCAGGAAATCAAGAGATGAATTAATTGCATTGGGAAAGTCAGCTGTGAGGGACCTCTCAAAAGTACTGAAGTACAACGACGTCAGGCTGGAGACTAAGGTGCACCTGATGCAGGCTATAGTATTTGCAATTACATGCTATGCATCGGAGAGTTGGACAGTGAATAGGGATGATAGAAAGAGAATTGATGCCTTTGAGTTGTGGTGCTGGAGAAGATTGTTGAATATACCATGGACTGCTAGGAGAACAAACAGGTTTGTCCTGGAGAGGGTGAAGCCAGAATGTTTCCTGGAGTCAAGGATTCTGAAGCTTCATCTGACATACTTTGGGCATGTTGCAAGGAGGGACTGGTCCTTGGAGAGGGACATCATGTTTGGGAGAGTGGAGGGACAGCACAGGAGAGGAAAACCCTCGATGAGATGGATCAATTCTGTGAGTGGAGTGGTGGGAATGAATGTGTTCGAGACAGTGAGACTGGCACAGGACAGAATAGTGCTTAAGGCTCGTGTACATAGATAGGGTCACTATGAGTCGCAAACGACTCGATGGCACATAACAACAATAACAACTTTGGTGGTGGTGGTGTTGTGGGCTATTCAGTCACCTGTGAACCTTAGTAACTCTATGCACAATAGCTCTGAATTTTGTCCTATCCTGAGCCAGTCTCACTGACTCTGACACATCTACATCAATTACCTCTGTTACTGTATGAATCCATGTCATCCAGGGTCTTCCTCTCCTGCATTGTCCCCCTACCATTCCAAGCATGATGTCTCTCTCCAAGGACTAGTCCCTCCTGGCCATGTACCCAAAGAATGTGGGAGAGCTTCAAAGTCTTTGCTTCCAAGGAGAAACACTCCAAGACCTGTTTGTTCTCTTGGCAGTCCATGGTATGTATGTTCAATACTCTTCTCCATCACCACAACCCAAAGACATTGATTCTTCTCCTCTTATCCTTATTAATTGTTCAGCTCTCTGATGCATTGCAAGTGATTATGAAGACCATAGCCTGGATCAGATGCACCTTAGTCCCTAGACTGACATTATTACTCTTTAGGACTTTAGAGAGGTCCCTGACAGTAGATTTTCTATCTCCTGACCTCTGGTGCCAAGAGTGCTGAATATGGAGCCAAGTAAGACTAAATTATTAACAATCTTAATCTTTTCTCCATCTATCTTGGTACTACCAATTGGCCCAGTGAATCTTTTGTTTCCTTGATGTTTTCATCCTATATTGAAGACTGCAGTCCTTGACCTTCTGCAGCAAATGCTTCAGGTCCTCGTCAGTTTTGGCAAGCAAGGTGTGTCATCTGCGTATTGCAGGTTGTCGTTGAGTCTTCCTCCAATCTTAATGCCAGATTCCTCTATGGAGATAGGACACATCCCAGATGCACTCCATTCCCAATTTTAAACCACTTAGTGTTTTCTCGCTCTGTTCTAAGGACTGGTTCCTGGTCCAAGTATATGTTTCAAATAAGCACAATCAAGAGTTCTGGGACTCCCATTCTTCTCAAGGTTAGCCACAATCTGTTGTAATCCACACAGCCATAAATGCCTTCAGCCTTGGTGACAGAAATGAGGATGGAGATAAAATGATGGAATTTTGTATAATCAATGACTTAACTGATTGCAAATACCTTTTATAAGAAAAATAAGCAGCAACTATGCATATGGATTTCACCTGAAAGTATGCACAGGAAGCAGATTACATCTGCGGAAAGAATCACTGGAGAAGCTGTGAAAACTAGGCCAGCTACTAACTGTGCAAGAGACCAACTACTTGTATGCAAGTTCAAAGTAAAGTTAAATAACATAAAAACAAATCCACAAGAACCAAAAGTTTACCTTGATGAGTTGTAGGAAAATATAAAGATTATCATCCATGAAGAACACAAAAGTTCATTACAAAGACAGAGGAGAAAGAAAAGAGCAAGATGGATATCAGAAGAAACTCTAAATATTGCACTAGAGCATCATGAAGCCAAAGAAAAGAGAAGAAATTGACAAGTTGAACAGAAGATTTCAAAGGGGGGGCTCAGGAAAACAAAGAAAAGTATTATAATAAAATGTGCAAAGAGCTGGAGGTGGAAGATCAAAAGGGCTCAACTTGCTTGGCATTTCTCAAGGTGAATGAAGTAAAGAAGAAATTCAAGCCTCAAGTTGCAATACTTAAGAATGCTTTGGGCAGAATACTGAACGGTCCAGGAAGAACTAAAAGGAGATGAAAGGAGTATAGAGAGTCACTATATAAAAAAGAGTTGGCTGACAATAATTTCATGGAAACAATATATATGACAAACAACAATTGCCAAGAGGCAATGGTGATGGAGGAGGAAGTTCAAGCTGCTCTGAAAGAATTGGCAAAAAACAAGGCCCCACAAATTGATGAGATACCATGTGACATATTTCAACAAACAAATGCTGCCCTGGACATGCTCACCAGGTTGAGCTGGAGGACAACTACTTGGCCAACTGACTGGAAGAGATCCATATTTATTCCCATTCCCCAAAACGGTGACCTGACAGAGTGTGGAAATGACTGAACAGGTCATTAATCTTACACACAAGCAAAATGTTGCTGAAGATTATCCAAAATTACTGCAACAATACATTGACAGAGAACTACCAAAAATACAAGCTGGATTTAGAAGAGGTTGTAGCACTAGAGACATTATCGTCAACGTCAGATGGATCTTGGCTGAAAGCAGAGTACCAGAGGAATGTGAGTACTGACTGAGGTCTTAAGATCTGTGAGCAGTGATATAACATGTTTTACACTGTAACACTGGTCACTCTTTTAGAACTAACACTAACACTCTTGTAGAACAAGAATAAGGAAGAAGAGCAAAGATGCACAGACACAATCTATCCAACAGATTAATGGTCCATACACAATCCTCACGCTCTCTGACCCTGACACTAGAAGGCCTAGGTACTATCGACCAGCACTGCTGACTTTCAAAGAGATCACAGTGGATGATCCTAGACAGAGTGGATAAAAATGTGGACAAAATCTCAAAGACAAAAATGACCAGGCTTATTGGTTTGATATAGACTCAATTCAGCCTTATGGATCAACTTTCAGACAAAACCAGAAAAGCCTACAAGGTGAATAATTCCAGAGAGACATTCACTCCTTAGTCTAATCAAGAATGTAAGATTTAAAAGGCCAGCATTTGCCCAGAGAAAAAGCTAAGAAAGCAAGAAGTAAAATAAAAGGATTAATAGAAATGAGAAATGCAGGTAAGAATTGGGAAGAGTGTAGCTACATTGTTGTTGTTGTGTGCCACTGAGTCAGAACGCACTCATAGCTGACCCAGGCACAATGTGGAGACTAAGGGGCGCCTGATACAGGTCATAGTCTTCACAATTACTTGCTATGCATCAGAGAGCTAGACGATGAGTAAGGATCACAGGAGAACAATCGATGCCTTAGAATTATGGTGCTGGAGAAGAGTCCTGAACATACCATGGACTGCCAAGAAAACTAATAGATCTGTCTTGGAGTGAAACCAAGTTTTCCTTGGAGACTAGGATTTTGAAGCTCATATACTTTGGGCGCATGGCCAGGAGAGACCAGTCCTTGGAGAAGAACATCATTCTCAGAAGAGTGGAGGGACGACACAGGAGAGGAAGAGCCAGATGGGACAGACTGATATAGTAACTGGGGCAACGAAGACTGGTGTGAAAGAATTAGTGATACTGGCAGGGTTCAAAGCTGTTGAATATAGGGTCACTATGGGTCTCAGGCGACTCGACAGCACATAACAACAACAATCATACAAGAAAGATTGAGGAGAAGCTGGTGGATTTGAATCACGTACTTTCAGGACTGCTGCACACCTTCTTACCAGTAGGCTACAAGAGCTCCCAATGCCACAAAATAAAGTGTAAAATTTACTTTGCTTTGTAAACTTTCATTTAAATCATGACAAAAATAAAAAAAGAAAGAAATATCAATCTTGCTTGGGGCTGTCAACATCCAATAATTTATTAATCGCCCTTTTTTAAACATGTATCTTAAAAAACCAATGAGGAAGGAAAAAATCCATCCTTTATCAACTAACAGAGGAATGAATAAAATTCCACTTGTTAATTTCAATCTCATGGACACTCTATGTATGTCAGAGTAGAATGGAGCTTCATACAAGTTTACAATGAGTAGCAGATCATCAGGCCTATTGAAAGGCCTCTGGGTAAACTTGAACCTTCAACTTTTTAGATAGTTGTATTAATCTTTGCATTGTTGTTGTTCTGTGCCGTCGAGTCGTTTGCGACTCATAGCGACCCTATGCACAACATCCCTAAACTCTGCTCTATCCTGTGCTAACCACACTGCCTCCAACACACCCATC
>NW_006399988.1:1854594-1861476 GCF_000299155.1 Elephantulus edwardii
CCCATTTTTCCTTGTCTTTTTATCTCCAGAGTAATATATCATATGGTCATCTGACTCAAAATACCCCATGCCAGTCCATCTCATCTCTCCAATGTCTAATATGTCAATATTTATGCGTTCCAAATCTCTGCATTACAAACTGAAAAATGTCCATTTAAACTATCATATTTGAAGAAAAATAGTTTAGCATTTATAACAATATAGGCATAATAACGTACCAAACTAATAGAATCCTTCATTGATTTCTGAAAATGTATATGATTTAAAGATAAAATATATTCTACAGAATAGTCTGACTGTCTTTCATCATGTGAGCTGTAAACAGAACTGACATCACCATCTTGTTCTTTTCAGCAGGTTACTTACTGCAGTTGAGGGCTACTCTAAAGCTTTTCAACTTTTAATTTTCCAATTCTAGGCTTTCTATCTCATCCTCTGATTATTTTGCCTTCTACTTTACCGAGATAAATAAATCTTGGTGGCATAGTAGCTAAAAGCATTTATCCACTAACTAAAAAAGTTTGTGGTTCAAACCTGTCAGCTATTCTGTGGAAGACAGATGGGACAGTCTAAATGATTTATAGCATAGGAAGCCCTATGGAGGAGTTGGCCAGTAAGAAAGTTGGCAGAATCAGAATTTACTTGATGGCAGTGGACTGGATTGGATTTGGTACTAAGATAATTCTGAATCTCTGAAACCTCAAAATATCTTTATATTTTTTTCTTTTTTTCCCTATTTTTATATTACTCTGATTTATTTAGAAAGTTTGGATACATTGTTTTTCACAAACGATCCTTCCCATTTCCTTTACTCCACCCACTCATCACAAGTATGGTCTCCTAACTCAAAGTAAACAACATCCATTATTACCAAAGCAAATTCCTACTCCTGAAGTTCAGCTCTGAGGGTCTTGAAAAAGTCAAGTAATTAACACTTTTATTTCCTATCCAAGTTCTGAACACAAAGAAAAATAAGTTAAGGACATGTACAGTTTCTGGAAAAAGACATGCTGGGGAAAGTAAAGAATCAGCAAGAAAAAGGAAGACTTTTAATGAGATAGACAGACACAGTGACTTCAAGAATGGGCTTGGGCATGGTAGAGCCTCTGAGGATACAGTTCTGATCTGTTGTTCATAGGTTCAATATGAGTTCAAGTCTACACTGGAAAATATGTCTAATGTGCAAATCAAAGGTATGTGAAACCTGAACCTTGAAACTGTTTTCTGGGCCCACACAGAAAGGCTGGATTAGGCCTAAAACACCAGGAAAGGAAATGGTCTCCCAAAGGGAAGACTTAGGGCCTGAAGAGTAAAGAAAAACAACTCTAGTTGTAGTCAGGATTGCTATAGATGGCATTGTGATCCATAGCATGTCACTGGCTGATTTTCAGAAGATCAGCAGATCTTTCTTCTTAGTCTATAGTCTACCTTAGTCTAGAAGCTGTACTGAAACCTGTTCAGCATTGCAGCAACATGCAAACTTCTGAAAGATGGCTGATAGCTGCAGCTTGAAGCGCACTCATCAAAATTAAACCTTTCCTAGGTCTCCCATACAAAAGGTAAAAATTCTACCTCTCATGTCTTTCCAATTCTTTTAGCACAGATTTAAACATACAGAGATCAGAAGTGTTACACTCAGTAGTCAAATACTATATAAAATATGGGGGAAAGTGTTCTCTTCTAACACCACCCCCTTCCACTATCTTGAAACTCTACTTGTTCATTTTACATTACTCTCCATTGTTGCTGATTTATACTAACAAGTCAAAACCAACACATAGCTGGCACTCCAGTGGGTTTTCAGAGACAGTAAATAGCACAAAAGGAGACTGTTCATCTTTCTCTTGAAGAGTGGCTGCTGGATTTGAACCAAGTGCTTTTGGGAGGGCAGCACTAAGCTACCAGAACACCCTTATTCATTATTTGCTTGCCAACATTTCCCCCTCTTTTAACATTCTTATTCTAGTACCAGTTTTTCTAACACTCCAAGTGCTGTCATCTTTAAAACAAACAACAAAAGTTACATTTGGGGGCAAGTCTGCTGTTTTGGAGAAGTCCCTAGTACTGAAGAGCAATGGTGTCACTCTGGAAACTAAGGTGCACCTGATACAGGCCATGGTCTTTGCAATCACTTGCTATGTATCAGAGAACTGGGATGACAGAAGGAGAGTTGATGCCTTTGAGCTGTGGTTTTTGAGAAGAGTACTGAATATGCCATGGACTGCTAAGAGAACAAACAGGTTCATCCTAGACAGAGTTAAACCAGGCTTCTCCTTGGAGGCAAGGATTCTGAGGCTTCGTCTGACATACTTTGGACATGTTGCAAAGAGGGACCAGTCGTTGGAGAGGGATGTCATGCTCAGGAAAGTGTAGGGACAGCACAGGAGAAGAAGACTCTCGATGAGATGGATTGATTCAGTGACTGGGATAACTAGGGTTAGGTGTGTCAGAGACATTAAGATTGGCACAAGATAGAAGAGGGTTTAGGGCTCTTGCACATAGGGTCACTATGAGTCATAGCCAACTTGATAGCACATAACACCACCACAAACATATTTCCCTCGCTCTGCTGACACAACAGCCTCTTGATCTAGATATAAGGTTCACAGGCACAATCAAGTGTTCTGAACTTCTCTCTGTTCACACAACTATCTCTTGGTCTAGGTATAAATTTTGCACAGGTACAATCAAGTGTTCTGAAAATCTCATTCTTTCAATGTTATCCATAATTTGTCATGATCTACACAGTAAAGCCTTTGTAGAATCAATAAAGCACAAATAGACTTTCTAGTATTCTCTGCTTTCCTCCAGGATCCACCTGACATCAGCAATGACATCTCTGTTGCCAAAGCCACTTCTAAGTCAAGGTTGAACATCTGGTAGTTCTCTATGTACTGTTCTAGCTGTTTTTCAAAGGTCCTCAGCAATTTTATGTTTGTATGTGATATTAATGACATTATTCAATAATTATCACTATTCTCACACACTACCAAAATTCTGTTGAAGATCATCCAGAAACTACTGAATAGTACACTGACAGAGAACTACCAGAAATACAAACTGGGTTTAGAAGAGGTTGTGGCACTAGAGACATTATTGTCAATGTCAGATAGACTGCAGGAAGCAGAGTACCAGAAGAATGTCTATCTGGGTTTCATTGACTATGCAAAGTCATTTTTCTGTGTGGATCACAACAAACTGTGGCTAACTCTGAGAAGAATGGGAATCCCATACATTTGATTGTGCTTATGCGAAACCTATACTTGGACCAAGAAGCAGCCCTCAGAACAGAGCAAGGAAGCACTGCATGGTTCAAACTCAGGAAAGGAGTGTATCAAGGGTGCATCCTGTCTTCATACCTTTTCAATCTATATGCAGAATAGAGCATTCAGGAAGCAAAGCTTTATGAGGAGCAATATGGCATCAGGATTGGAGGAAGACTCATCAACAAACTACCTTATTCAGGTAACACAACCTTGCTTGCTGAAACCAAAGAAGACCTGAAGTACTTAATGCAGAAAGTCAAGGACTATAGTTTTTAATATGGACTGAAGTTTCACATCAAGAAGACAGAGATTTTCACTATCGGGCCAATTTGGCAGCACCATGAAAATGGAGAAGAGATTGACATTGTTAGTAATTACAGCTTGTTCAGCTCCACAATCAACACTCTTAAGACCAGCAGTCAGGAAATCAAAAGACTAACTGTATTGGGAAAATCTTCTGTCAGGGACCTATTCAGAATGCTGAAAAACAGGTGTCAGTCTAGAGACTCAGGTACACCTAATCCAGGCCATGATCTTCACAGTTACTTGTTATGCATGAGAGAGCTGGACAATGCTGAAGGATGACAGAAGAAGACAAATACTATATAAGACCATTGTTGTAGAATGTGTATTAGGATGCAAGTGGGGGAGGGGGTGAGCAGAGGATGAGGGTGGGTGAGGGTGTTAATCATAGGGTCACACAATTTGATAGGTGGAGGGAGGGGTGGAAAAGGAAATGGGAGAGATTTGATGGGGGGAAATATATAGGAACCAATATATCACTAAAACAGTATAAAATAAAAATTTCATTTAAATAAAAAAAATATGTATTATCATCCAGGAAGAATGCAAAAGCCATGCAAAGACAGAGAAGGAAGAAAAGACCAAGATGGATACAGTGTTGAGAAGTCGAAGCAAAGGGAAGAATTCAAGGAGCTAAACAGAAAATTTCAAAGGATAGTGCAGGAGGACAAATCAAAGTATTATAATTATTAAGACTGCAGAGCCCTTTCCTTCCTCTTCCAGAAAGGCTATTGAAAGAATCCAATCACAGGAAGCAGAAGCTGTGCTTTTTCTGTCAAGGATGTGAAACCACCCTACCCCCTTTCCCAGAAAAAGTTATCTGAAATCCCAGCTCACTTCCCTAACTTGTAAGAAATATCTGTGAGCATCCCCTTCCCCAGGTTCCTTGTGAAAACATAATACCCCTCTCTAACTTTTAGTGTGGACTGGTATTCAGCCCAGCACTTTCTCCTCAATAAACCATCTTTCTTGGCCTGAACTGGGTTCTCTCCTTCCTTGGTGACCTTGCACCTATGGTGCTAAAAGCCCAGAAGGAACACCTGCCAAGAGGCAGCAAACCCTGATACCCAACTTTCCCTGCCTCTTTATTTCTCTCTCTCTGTCGCCCTCTCTTTCACTTTTTCTCTATCTCCTTTCAAGCCTAAGCCACAGAGACTGGAGAGCTCTCTCATGCTTACTACATTGGGCTAAACAGAAAGAAAAACCAGCCTAGTCTCCTATTACCTTCGCAACTGGGAAAGGGATTTTCCATAATCTCGTACTGAAATTTTTCATAATCTCATTCTGTAAACTCAGTGAAACTGGCTTCTATTTCTCCTCAGCATAACCTGTCCCTCTCACTCCTGGCCTAAAGGAACCTGGGAAGTGCTAGATCGTCCTAATTATTTACACTCCTTCATGGGCTTGATCTGCCTCCTGACTGCATCTCTTTGAACTGCCAAGAGGACACCCTTCTCCAGGACTTTCTGCCTCTTGCCATCGATGGCCTTTCAAACACCACGAGACCAATTTGAGGTAAGTGGTGACGGTTTTCCTCTCTTGGATCTCTTGCTCCCTTCACAATCTAAAAATTTCTGGTGCTAGGCCAGGAAATCCCTCAGCCTGTTAGGCAGTTGGTCTCTCCTGTCACTGGGGACACCCATGCAGTGAGCAAAACTTCTTGTGAGGACAAAAGGAAATAAGAGACACCTTGTCCTTCTTGCCTTTTTGTCTCAGTCTCTCCCCGCCCCCCCCACCCCCGCTTATCTCTTCCCCAATCATGGGAGCCAGTCAGCCCCACCTTTTTCATGACACTCCACTGGGATGCGACTCGCGCCTAAAGTGTCTGTCACACTACAGGTACAGAGAAAAAAATCGGTGGGCCCGAGGGTCAGAGTTTTATAGGACACGTCACCTTCCCTTGGAGATAGTACAACTAAACTTAAGAGACACTTGTCACAGCATAAAAAATTGTCAGCAGTTGATGTGTTTGGAATCACAGGAGCCAAGAAAGCTTCAGATACAAGGTGACAGATCATGGGTTGGACAATGGAAGAGAATTTCTGAAGGGATTTGGTAGATGTGAAGGGGTATCCTGGTGGAGGGTGGAGCTGGGAAAAAAGTGGGTCAAGGCACTGGGCTAAGGGCAGGGTCAACACTGTAACTAATGGTTAACTCCACAATGAGGGATTTATCTTTCACTGCTCCACAAATTGCTTATCTGTCAGATACTCCTCTAAATCTGAACACTCAGATTAAGACAGACTAGGAAGAAGGACTGGCCATCCACTTCTGAAATAGCAGGTCTCTGAAAACCCTATGTACAACACAACACACGTAGACTAACAGAAAGGGCAACCTAGATAGAACTTTCAAGTATGGAAATACAAAGGAAGAGGAACAGTTGTAAGTTGACCCTAGTGATTGGAACATGAAATGTGAGAACCAGGAATGTAGGAAAATTAGAAATTGTTAAAAAAGAAATGGAACACATAAATATTGACATATTAGACATTGGAGAGATGAGATGGACTGGCATGGGCATTTTGAGTCAGATGATCATATGATATATTACTCTGGAGATGAAAAGATGAGGAAAAATGGGGTTGTCTTCATAGTAAAAAAAGTAATTTCTAGATCCATCTTGAAGTACAAAATCTTGAGTGAGTGACAGGATTATATCCATACGCTTACATTATCATTCAGATATATGCAACAAAAACCAGAGCCAAAGAAGAAGAAACAGATAATTTCTACCAACTTTCACAGTCGGAGATAGATCGAACATGCAATCAAGATGCATTGATAATAATGGGTGACTGGAATGCAAAAGTTGGGAACAGAGAAGAAGAATCAGTAGTTGGAAAACATGGGCTTGGTGACAGAAATGAAGATGGAGATAGAATGAGTGAATTTTGTACAATCAATGACTTATTGATTGCAAATACCTGATGGTATGCATAGGAATCAGATCGATTACATCTGCGGAAAGAAACGCGGGAGAAGCTCAATATCAGCTGTGAAAACTAGGCCAGGGGCTGATTGTGAAACAGACCACAAACTACTCATATGCAAGTTCAAGCTGAAATTGAGGAAAATTAAACCAAATACACAGAAGCCCAAATATGACTTTGATTTCATCCCTCCTGAATTTCAGAATCATCTCAGGAACAGGTTTGTGGCCTTGAACACTAATGAGTGAAGGCCAGATGAGTTGTGGGAGGATGTCAAATGTATCAATCCAGGAAGAGTGCAAACGGTCATTACAAAGACAGAAGAGGAAGAAAAGACCAAAATGGATGTCAGAAGAGACTCTGAAGATTGCACTGGAACG
>NW_006399988.1:1861966-1864465 GCF_000299155.1 Elephantulus edwardii
TCGATCTCTTCACCATCCATCCTGATGCTGCCAATTGGTCCAGTGGTGAGAATCTTTGTCTTCTTGACATTGAGCCTCAATCCATATTGGAGGCTGCAATCCTTGACACTCTGCAGCAGGCGCTTCAGGTCCTCCTCAGTTTCAGCAAGCAGGGTTGTGTCATCACTGGAACGTAGAGAAGCCAAAGTACAAGGAAGAATTCAAGATACTAAAGAGCTGAATAGAAGATTCCAAAAGGCAGATCGGAATGACAAAGCAAAATATTACAATGAAATGTGCAAGGAGCTAGAGTCGGAAAATCAAAAGGGCCGAACTCGCTCAGCATTTCTGAAGCTCAAGGAACTGAAGAACAAATTCAAACCTCGATGAGTGTGGAAACTACAGAACAATATTATTAATTTCACATGTAAGCAAGATTCTACCGAAGATTATCCAAAAACGACTGGAACAGCACATCAGCAGAGAATTGCCAGAATTGCTCAGACTCTGAGAAGAATGGGAATCCCAGAACGTTTAATCGTGCTAATGCGAAACCTATACTTGGACCAAGAGGCAGTCGTCAGAACAGAGCAGAGTAACACCGCATGATTCAAAATTGGGAAGGGTGTACGCCAGGGCAAATGGCCAGGAGGAACCAGTCCTTGAAGAAGAACATTATGCTTAGAAAAGTGGAGGACCAGTACAGGAGAGAAAGATCCGAGATGGACTGATACAATAACAGGGGCAATGGAGGCTGGTGTGTGTCAGAATTAGTGAGACTGGCTCAGGACAGGAAAGGCAAGGTTCAGAGCTGCTGTACATAGGGTCACTATGGGTCAGAGGTGACTGGACAGCACATAACAATAACAACACAGAAGATCAAGTTTTAGGATCTCTTCTGATGCTTATTTTGGTCCTTCTCTCTTTCTTGTCTTACTTAATGACCTTTTGTTTTCTAGATGTACTTCATGTCATTTCATGGTTCATCTGGTCTTTCGTCATTTAGTGTTCAATTTATCAAATCTATTCCTGGGATGATTTTTAAATTCAAGTTTAAATCCAGACCTGCATAGAATTTTGCATTTGTGAGATACCATCAAGTTGAGTATGACTCACAGCAACCCTATGAAGACCAGATCTGAACCCTGTCCTGTCCTGTCCTATCCTACACTACCCGCATCATCTCTTTCATACTTCAGTCTGTTGCTGCAATCACTGTATCAATCTAGCTGAGGGTCTTCCTCTCTTTCCCTGAACCTCCATATTTCCAAGGAACAGTCATTTCTAACAACATGCCAAAGTATGTGAAATGACATTTTGCCATCCTTGCCTTTAAAGGACTTCATGGGTGCACTTTGTCAAAGAAAGTTTGTTCTTTTGGCAGTCCATGGGATATTCAGTATTCTTTCCTAACACCACAATTCAAAGGCGTTAATTCTTCTTCTGTCATCATTATTCACTGTCCAGCTCTCAGATGTGCAGAAGTGATGGAAAAGACCATGGCCTGAACCTAGTACACATTAGTCTTCAAATTGACATCTTTGCTCCTCAGTAATTTGAAGAGACTGATGATTATCTCAATGCCATATGCTTTCTCATCTCCTGAATGCTAGTACCAAAGGTGTTGGTTGTGGATCCACATAAAATGAAATCACTGACAATTTCAATTTCTTCTGAATCTATCATGGTGTTCCCTATATAGACTAGTGGCCAAAGCTTACTGTAATTATTTGGATGTTATGTTGTTATGATGTTATTGTTATGTTGCTACATACCGTTGAGTCAAAACAAACTCACAGCTGACCATACAGCAAGTTTTCAAAAACAGTAAATCACACTGAAGGAGACTTCCCATCTTTCACCCTAAGAGCAGCTAGTGGATTGAAACTGCGTACCTTTGTGTTGGCAGCACAACTTAGCATTTGGCCAGCTGAGCTTCTGGGGGTTGAAGGGGGGGAAGGCTAAGAATTTCTAAGTCAGAGGCAGAAGATTCAGGACAACACTGACACCTGTCTTCCAAACTATATTATGTGTTAAATTTAAATCTATTTTGAGTCATAGATTTGTGATGATTTAAATTACCTTTTTTGAAAGAATGTAACTGTCCTTGACATCAATTACAGTCGGAATCCCTCTGTGGGGAAATGCTGAATTGACTGTGGTGGCAAGCATAGTGGGGCCCTATTGAAAGGATTCTCTCAGCAAGTGGTAACCATCTTTATAACTAGTGTTAGTTGATCTCAGCTGTTTGTTACTATTCTTTTGCCTCAATTTAAAATGTCAGCCTGTCTCCCTGAAGCATTTTTCCATTCTGTGTCATAAGCCATAAAATATAAGAATCCCTCTTTTTTCAAAACCACTGCTGCCTCAAAAATAAGTGTGTTTTGTGGTTTGCATTTTAAAAGTTTTAATGATTATCCCAGCAACAATATTGTTGTTGTTGTTGTTATGCGCCGTCGAGTCGCCTGCGACTCATAGCGACCCTATGTACAACAGCCCTAAACTCCACTCTGTCCTGTG
>NW_006399988.1:1865015-1867069 GCF_000299155.1 Elephantulus edwardii
CTCAATCTCTTCACCATCCATGCTGATGCTGCCAATTGATCCAGTGGTGAGAATCTTTGTCTTCTTGACATTGAGCCTCAATCCATATTGTAGGATGCAGTCCTTAGAGAATTGAAAAGATTCATATACAGCAATAATTTTCTTCTAAAAGGTAGACAGGGAGTAACCATGTACTAAACAGAACAGTCATAGGAAAAGAAATTGACCTATCATTCTTGGGCAATCAAACAAAAATGCACACTTTAACAAATATCAGATACCCTTTGGAAATTATTTCTTGATATCTCCAACAAAAATAACTTTATTGCCCTTCCAAGCTACAAGGCAATCTGCATCACTCTCATGAGCTTTGTTATATCATTACTTTTTTTTCTTCAATGGCCTTTGAACTCATCTTTATGTTAAGAGACTACATTGCAATTTAGGTGCCACTGAATTGAGTATGACTCATAGCAACCCTATGAACAAAAGACCTGATCCCTGTTCTAATCCTGTGCCATCCTCACACTTCCTGACACACAAAAACCCACTGCAGCAATCACTTTATTAATCCACCCAGTTGACAGTCTTCCTCTCCTTCACCCTCCACACTTCCCAGTATCGTGTCCTTTTCTGAGAAGTCCTTGTCCTCTTAGCAACATGCCCAAAGTATGTGAGTGTTCCAAAGAGCACTGAGGTTGCACCATCTCCAAGACATATCTGTTTATTCTCTTGAGTGTCAATGAGATGTCAGTGCTCTTCTCCAACACCACAGCTCAAAGGTGTCAATTCTTATTCTGTCTTCCTTATTCACAGTCCAGCTGTGAAATGCATAGCAAGTAACTGGAAAGACTATGGCCTGAATCAGATGCACCTTACTCCTCAAACTGACATCATTACTCCTCAATCATTTGGCGCATTCCCTAACTGCAGATTTTCCCACTGCAATACATCTCCATATTTCCTTACTACAGTAACAAAGGTGTTAATTGGAGATCCAACATGATGAAGCTGTTGACAGTTTCAATCTCCTCTCCATGCATCATGATGCTGCCTATCAGTTCACTGGTTAATAATCATTGTTTTCACTGGTTAATAATCATTGTTTTGTTGACACTGAGATACTGAAGTCCACATTCCTTGATCTTCTGCAACAAGTGCTACAAGTCCTCCTCACTTTCAGCAAATAAGGTTGTGTTATCAGCATAACACAGGTTATTGATGAGTCTCCTTCCAATCTTGAT
The DNA here is from genome assembly GCF_000299155.1 of Elephantulus edwardii. Classification (NCBI taxonomy): domain Eukaryota; kingdom Metazoa; phylum Chordata; class Mammalia; order Macroscelidea; family Macroscelididae; genus Elephantulus; species Elephantulus edwardii. Next base: position 1,866,239 of record NW_006399988.1, read on the forward strand.
ACCACATTCCTCTTCATAGATCCAGCTTCTTGGATAATTGGCTCAGCAGACTGAAAGGTCTTTTAATATGCTATATAGACTAAATAGTTATGGAGAAAGAATACAACACCGATGCACTTGCTTCTCAATTTTAAACCATGCAGTGTGTCCCTGCTCTGATCGCACAACAGGCTACTGGTCCAGATAGGTTCCACACAAGCACCGTTAAGTGCTCTGGGACGCCCATTCTTTTCAATGTCAGCCACAATTTATGATCCACAGGGTCAAATACCTTTGCATCATCAATAAAGCACAAATTGACATTCTTCTGGTATTCCTTACTTTCAGCCAGGATCTATCTGATAATAGCAACGATATCCCTGGTGCCACGGCCTCTTCTAAATCCTTTTTGAACTTCTGGCAGTTCCCTATCTATGTACTGTTCTAGCCACTTTTTAATGATGTTCAGCAGTGTTTTGTTTGCATTTGATATGAATGATACTGTTTGAGAAGATCAGTATCAGCAGCCAAAACCCAGCCAGGTGTTGACTGTGGAATGTGTGAAGTTGAAAATGAAGTTGAAAAACATTACAACAAATCCACTAAATTAAAATATGAACTTGAGTCTAGCATAACTGAATTTAAGAACTATTTCAGGAGGGCGACGAAGCGCGAGGGCGACGCAGCGCGAGGATCGAGGCCGCCAGCCAGGGGAACGCCTTCGCCAGACCGGGAACACAGTGGGAACGCACGCCGCCGCCGCCGCCAGACCGGGGAACACCGGGGGAACGCACGCCACCGCCCGCCAGACCAGGGGAACACCGCCGCCAGACCGGGAACGCCGCTGCCAGC
>NW_006399988.1:1874584-1885424 GCF_000299155.1 Elephantulus edwardii
TGCTCACTGAAACTGAGGAGGACCTCATGCACTTGCTGCAGAGGGTCAAGGACTTCAGCCTTCAGTATGGACTGAGGCTCAATGTCAAGAAGACAAACATTCTCACCACTGGACTAATTGGTTGCATCAGGATGGATGGCGAAGAGACTGAGATTGTTCACAGCTTCAGTTTGCTCGCCTCCACAGTCAACACTCTTGGCACCAGCAGTCAGGAAATCAAAAAGCGTATTGCGATGGGAAAGTCTGCTGTTAGGGACCTCTCTAAAGTACTCAAGAGCAACAGTGTCTTTCTGGAGACTTAGGTGCGCCTGATACAGCCCATGGTCTTTGTAATCACTTGTTATGCATCAGAAAGTTAGACAGTGACTAGTGAGGACAGGAGAATTGATGCCTGTGAGCTGTGGTGCTGAAGAAGAGTACTGAATGTACCATGGACTGCCAAGAAAACAAACAGATTCATCCTGGAGAGGATTAAACCAAACAACTCCTTGGAGGCAAGGATTCTGGGGCTTCGTATGACATACTTTGGCCATGTTGCAAGGAGAGACAGGTCCTTGGAGAGAGACATCATGCTTGGGAGGGAGGAGGGACGGCGCAGGAGGGGAAGACCCTCTATGAGATGGATTGATTCAGTGACTGGGGTAATCAGTATGGGTGTGTCAGAGGCAGTGCGACTGGCTCAGGATAGAGCAGGGTTTAGGGCTGTTGTACATAGGGTCGCTACGAGTCACAAAGGACTCGATGGCACATAACAACAACAACAAGACGAATTTCTTTTAATTGTGGGGTTGGAGAAGAGTACTATCTCATGGACTATCAAAAACTGTCCATCTTGGAGGGTGCTTCTTAGGAGCAAAGATGAAGTAACTGAATCTCACATACTCTCAGCATGCTGTAAGGAAGGACCAGCACTTGTAAAAATATATGCAGGGAAAAATGGACAGTCAGAGAAAGAGAGGAAGACCTTCAAAAAAATGAACTGACCGAATGGACTTGAGCATGTCAGATATGCTCAATGGTGTAGGATATGGTGTAGGATTGGACAAGTTTCAGATCTGTTTTTCATATAGTTACTGAGTGAGGGCTGACTTGATGGTGTCTAACAACAAGCAGCACAATGATAAAAAGGAGTTCTAGTGGCACAGTCCATACAGAGGTGCACTGCTAGCCCAAAGACAGCACCTATCTACCTGTTCAAACCCACTAGCAGCTCTGTGGAGAAAGGTGGGCAAGCTCCTCTAGTGCAATCTACTGCCTCTGAAAACCATTAGGGTCAGCTATGACTTGGTTCTGTCTGGCAAAAAGAGTTTCAGATGGTAAAGTCACAGAATTTTATTAAGATGTGTGTGTGTGTGTGTATTTATATTTATATACTTATGGGGAAGGGGAGGGAGGGGAGAGATGTATGTATTATAAACTCCACTAGTGTCATAATACATAACCTATTGCTAATAAAAAAGTCATGCATCTCCAAAGATTCCAATCTATCCTGTCATCCAGGGGAGAAAGACAGGCAATCTCCTCCAATAAGGATTTCAGCAGCAGAAAACAATGAGGATTCACTATGCATCTGAATCAACTTAATGGCTATTAGGTTAAGATCGAACTAACTTTGGCTCTGTCAATTTTTTGCAAACATTTTCCTTTTTCTATAAATTAGGGACAAATAATTTCTAACTCTCATGTTTATTGTGTGAACAAAAATCTTCTGCAAACTATTGAACATAAAATATTGTAGAAATATGTATTTCAATTCTAAAAATCCCCAGCATTTTAATCAGTTCTGACTCATAGATGACTCTCCAGTAGGTTTCAGAGGGTGTAAACCACTGCCTGATTGCCCCTTCTTTCTTCTGTTGAACCTCTGGTGGCTCTGAACTGCTGGAGTCCCTTAGCCTCTAGGCTAGCAGCATGACTTGCTCTTAACTATGGCACCAGAGCTCCCTATTTCAACAAACAGCAATTAATTAATTATTAATTTATGTCAAATCATTATTAAGTATTATCATTAATTTCCTCACTTTATTTATTTATTTATTTATTTTTTAAAAAAGGAAGGGAGGCCAAAACCATTATCATGAAGTCTATTCTAACAGCAATCTTGTAGTACAGGATAGAACTGCTCCATAATGTTTTCCAAAGCCATAGCCTTTACAGAAGGCAATCTAATCAGCAGTCTCATGGAGAACAATGGCAGTCTCCACCTACTATTTATAGCCTCTGAAATCAACAGAGGGTAGTCATGAGCTGGAATTGTTCCAAGGCATTGGACTTGGCTTGATTTGAATCTTTACAGGACCCAGACTGTCACATCTTTCTCCTACACAGTGTGGTGTGTTCAAATCATCAACACTTATGTTGGGAGTCAAAATACAGAAAGAAGAAAATCTGACTAATGTGCAAGCAACATAGTTTTCACAGAATTAAGTATTAAACACTTTACTATAGAAACAGAACATACATGTAGGAAATTCAAAGTCAAACCAGCAAGAAAAGATTTCAGAATTCTGCTTCTCATACCATTTAACCAGCATTTATGTTATTGGTTGGTTTTACATTAATCCACAGACATCCAAGAAAACAAATAGATCTGTCTTATGAGAGTGAAAACATGTTTCTCCTTGGAGGCTAGGATTTGAAGCTCCGTCTCCCATACTTTGGGCACGCAGCCACGGAGAGACCAGTCCTTGGAGAAGGACATCATGGAGTAGAGACATAGCAAGAGAGTAAGACCCAGGATGAGATAGATTGATGCAGTAACTAGGGCAATGGGGGGGAGGGGTGTCGGAATTAGTGAGGCTGGCTCAGGACAGAGCAAGCTTCAGAGCTACTGTACAACAATATTAATACATAACAACAGTAGAATAAACTTTTTATCAACAATATAAATCCTGCTGTTTAGGAGGGGGGGGAAACATTCCTAGAGGATTCTGTTGCTTATTTTTTTTTTTACTTGGCAATAATATACTTTTTAAGGGTAACTGCCATCATTGCTTGAAAAGCTACTTAGAAATGGAGGTACTAGAGTTCTGGTGGCCTATTGGCAAGAAGCTGCACTGCAATCCCAGAGGTATGCGGTTCAAATCCACCAGATGCTCTGCTGGAGAAGAAGGGGAAATCTCCTGTACCAGTCAGATCCGATTTGACGATACACACACGAAAAAATAATATAATAAAAAAAAGAAAGAAATTCAGGAACTGTTGTTATTAAGTACAGTGGAGTCAACAACTACGACTCACAGTGACTCTATGAACAGATCTGAAGTGTGTGCCCTCTTCTGATGTATCTGTGCCCATTGTTAACATCACTTTGTCAATCTATCTTACTAGGCCTTCCTCTCTTTCACTGACTACCCCCCTTTCTAAGCATGATGTCCGTTTCCAGGAAATAGTAGCACTTTAATGAAAAGTTGTGACTTTTTCCTGCACCTCAATAGTTGACTGGATCCCAGGTACATCCTTCATGATCACAATAGTTTTCTATTACTGTACCTCCTACGCCCCCCTACGTTTGCCTTAATGAACAAAAAGAACGAAATGTCCTTTGGCACCACCAAAATGCAAAACTTCGGGTTCTCAGCAAGGATCCTGCTTGGGTAAGAAGAAAGCCAGTTTCACTGCAAGAGGAACTGATTCTGTCTCCTTAAATAGATGAACCAAAAGGGACTTGAAGAAGAGGAGAAAATACAAAGGCTTTAAAGTTTGTAACTACGGCCACCCGAGAGCTATGGCGGAGAGAAGTGGCTGGCCGGGTCCCCAGAGGATGAGACAAAGCGGTGGTTCACCACAGCCATCAGAATGGAATGTTTTGTCGCCGCCCGCCCCGGGTCCAATAGCAAGAGCACAAATTACCTGTTATGCACCCACGGCCTCCACTTCCGCAGCCTCCCTAACTAACAACAATTGGACACGCGCCGAGTGCGTCATCACCGCGCGCCAGCACGCACAGGGGCGGAGCTAGCGGGACCTGAAGCTCGTCTGCACAGGCGTACTTGGCAGGGATTGAAGCTTGTCTGCAGCGGCTGTGCACCCAAGGATTCTGAGGGTTTTATCTCTTATCCTGTGGCCTAATGGTAAGGGGCTGCACCTCTCATGCGCTTTACTGCCTCTGAAGACCTGCTGAAGGGTCATCTGTGGGAAGGGTTCAACTCCCCAGTATACCACATCAAAAGCCCAAAACTTCAAGCAAATTTAAGGGAAGGTGTTAATGAAATATAACATGCAATTCTTGTTTTACTCAACTATACTTTAAATGACTGGTTTTTACATACTGTCGTTACTCATTACACTGGTGCAGTTAACACATCAGGTGTCTCACCAAAAGGTTAGCCGATCACTCAGACGTACCTGGCAATCTGTTTCCCAAAAATTAGTCACTGAAATCGTGTGGAGTACATGAGGTGGCCATGAGTCAGAATAGACTCTAAGCTAACTGGGTTTTCGTTCATTCTATTAACTTTCCATGATGTCTGGTTCTTTGCACACATTATCAGAAGAAAGCAATTGTTGGGAAAGGACATAATTTTTCACTTGCACTGGATTAATTGTTCAAAATAGTTTCTTGGCCCATGGCTTTGGTTTTTGCCACATGGTGAGTTATTAGCATACAGATTCTCTGGCAGTTGCCCAAGTTTCTCCCAAATTTCTAGCATAGACTAGTGAGCACATTTAGGGCTGCATCTTTTGAAATATATCCACTGGTGTTCCATCAATTCTTGGGGCTTTTGTTTTCCTTTTGCCAATGCCGTCACTGTAGCTTTGGTTCTTGATCATATATTACTTCCTGAAATGTTTAGTATTGATCACTTCTTTTTGGAATAGTCTGTCATTATTGAGAAAAACTGTCCATCATGTGATGGTGAAATTAGGACATTCACAGAAAAGCAGAAATCAAAGAAATCCGCGAAAATAAAACCAACCTTACAAAAAATGAGAAAGAGACTTCTTCACAGAGAGACAGCACAGAAAAATAGATGGAACAAAGTAACCAGCAACACACACACACAAAAAAAGAATGCAGCAGAATGAAAGGAATAAAACCTTACCTATCAGTGGATGGATTAATGCTCCAATCAAGAGAAAAATAATAATAGAATTAATAACATGACCCATCAACATAATGTCTAAAAAAGGCATACCTGAAACAAGGAAAAGACAGACTTACAGTTGGTATGTGCCATCGAGTCGCTTGTGACTCATAGTGACCCTACGTACAATGGCTCTGAAGCCTGCTCTGCCCTGAGGCAGTTTCTCAGACTCCAGCCCAATTGCCCTAGTTAATGTATCAATCATTTCATCCTAGGTCTTCCTCTCCTGTTTCACCACCCTTCTGAGCATGATGTTCTTTTCCAAAGACTGTTCCATCCTGGCTGTGTGCCCAAAGAATGTGAGATGGAGCTTCAAAATCCTAGCCCCTGTACCTAGCAAATGGCAATATAAAAAGCCAGGGTGGCAATATTAATCTCTGATAAAATGAACATCAAAGTAATAACTAGGATAAGAGACAAGAACATATGTTGTTGTTGTTGTTATGTGCCGTCGAGTCACTTGCGACCCACAGCAACCCTATATACAACAGAGACTAAGAGGACATAGTATCTGTGCATAGAATGAAAGAGCTACAAAATACACAAAGCAAGCTTCAGCAGATTTGAGGAAAGAAATAGAAAATACAACAATAATATTTTCAGTTATGTGTCATTGAGTCAACAATGATTCATAGCAACCTTATAAAAATAGTTCTTGTTTTGTTTTGTTTATTATTATACTAGCTTATTTACAAAATTTGAATACATTGTTTTCCAGAACAGATTCTTCCAATTTCACGCATCAAATTGTACAAACCCGTGGTTAATATTGTGAACAATAGTTCTGAACCCTGCCTTCTCCTGAGCCAATCTCATCATCTCTGACACACTTGCCTTCATTGCCACAATAATCCTAGAAGATAAGTCATCCTTGATGAAAGACAATAACTAGAAAGAAACTCAACTAAGATTCAGGAAACCTATACAATTAACCAGCTTGACCTCATAGACATTGTGCACAATCAATGAAATATTCATAACAAATGTATTTTATAAGAAACAAAAGCAGGCTATACACATGGATTTCACCTGATGGTATGCACAGGAATCAGACTGATCACATCTGTGGAAGGAATCCTTGGAGAAGTTCAGTATCAGCAGTGAAAACTAGGCCCCATGCCGATTGCAGAACAGACTATCAACTGTTGTTGTTCGTAAGTGCCATAGAGTCAGAGACGATCCATAGAGACCGTATGAATAAAAGTCTTAAACACAAAACTTTCATCTTTTCTCCAGGTTCATACAGTTTCCAGAGGCAAGCCATTTTGAAAGTGGATGCCACTCCTGCTTCCAAGCCTGTTGTTTTATTCAGGAAACCAGGCCTGAGGTCCCAAAAGCCTTTTTAAATACAAGACCAAATCCGATCAGCTCACACACTTTTGCGAGCAAGAGACACACTCTAGTCTCAACCCCAAATCAGAAAACACACCTTTGCAGAATCACACCATTCTGCTCATCTTCACTGCCTTTAACAGATTAGACCATCAACTACGCTTATGCAAATTCAAATTAAAGCTTAAAAAAAATCAATAAAAATAAAAATTTGACCTTGAGTCTGTTCCACCTGAATTTAAAAACAAACTCAGGAACAGGTTTCAGGTCTTGAACACTAATGGAAAAAGACTAGATGAGCTGTGGGAGGATATCAAGAACATGACCCATGAAGAATGCAAAAGTTCATTACAAAGACAGAAGGAGAAAAGACTAAAATGTCTTTTAGTGTCAAAAGAGACTCTGAATATGCACTAGAGAGCTGACAAGCTAAACCTAAGGGAAGAAATCAAGAAGTTAAGGAGCTGAATAGAATATTTCAAATGGCAGCACAGGAAGACAAAGCAAAGTATTATAATGAAATGTTCAAAGAACTGGAGTCCTAAAATAAAAAGGGCCATATTCACTCAGTATTTCTTTAGCTGAAGAACAAATTCAAGTCTCAAGTTGCACTACTTAAGGATGCTATGGGCACATTATTGAATGATCCAGGAAGCATTAAATGAAGATGGAAGGAGTGAGTATACAGAGTCATTGTACCAAAAAGAATTGGTTGACACTGAAGAATTTTAAGAAACAACATATGAACAAGAGGCAATGGTGATGAAGGAGGAAGTTCGGGCTGCTCTGATAGACTTGGCAAAAAAATAAAGCCCCAGTAAATGATAATATTACCACATGATATATTTTAACAAAGAGATGCTGCTTTGGGTATGTTAACCAGGTTATGTCAAGGAATCTGGAGGACAATCACTTGGCCACCTGACTGGAAGAGATTCATATTTATACCCATTCTAAAAAAGGTCATCTGACAAAGTGTGGAAGCTATCATACAATATAACTCATATTGCAGACAAGGAAAATCTTGCTGAACATTAAAAATAAATTACTGGAACAGTGCATTTACAGAGCACTACCAGAAAAATAAGCTGGGTTTGGAAGAGGTCGTTGCACTAGAGACATTTTTGCCAATGTCAGATGGATCTTGGCAGAAAGCAAAAAGTACCAGAGGAATATCTATCTGTATTTCATTGACTATGCAAAGGCATTTGACTGTGTGGATCACAATAAATTGTGGTTAATCTTGGGAATCCCAGAACACTTGATTGTGCTTATGTGAAATCTATACTTGGACCAGGAAGCAGCCCTCAGAACAGAGCAGGGAAACCCTGCTTGGTTCAAAATCAGGAAGGGAGTGTGTCAGGGATGTATCTCCAAATCTTTTCGATCTATATGCAGAACAGATTATTCAGAAATGTGGCATCATGATCCAAAGAAGACTCATCAACAAACTGCATTATGCAGATGACACAACCTTGCTTGCTGAAACTGAGGCAGACCTGAAGCACTTGCTGCAGGTCAAGGACTGTAGTCTTCAGAAAAAGATTCTCACCACTGGGCCAATTGGCAGCAACATGATGGATGAAGAGATTGAGGTTGTTAACAGTTACAGCTTGATTGGTTCCACAGTCAACACTCTTGGCATCAGCGAACAGGAAACCAAAAGACAAATTGTATTTGCTAGATCTGCTGTCAGGGACCTTTCTAGGGTACTGAAAAGCAACAATGTCAATCTAGAGACTAAGGTGTGTCTGATGTAGGCCTTGGTCTTCACACTTATTTCCTATGCATCAGATTGCTGGAAAATGACTAGGAATGCCAGAAGAAGAATTGATACTTTTGAGTTGTGATTCTGGAAAATAGTCTTGAACATACCATGGACCAATAAAAAACAACAACAATTTAAAAAAAAAACACCATAGGTTTGTCTTGGAGAGGGTGAAACCAAGTTTCTCCTTGGAGGCGAGGATTTTGAAGCTCCATCTTATATGGACCGATCCTTGGAGAAGGATATCATGCTCGGATTTGTGGAGGGACAGTTAAGGAGAGGAAGAACACAGACAAAATGTCACACAGTGACTAAGGCAATAGGGTTGTTGTTGTTGTTGTTATGTGCCATTGAGTCGTTTCCGACTCATAGCGACCCTATGCACAACAGCCCTAAACCCTGCTCTATCCTGCGCCAACCACACCGCCTCTGACACACCCATCCCGATTACCCCAGTCACCGAATCAATCAATCTCATAGAGGGTCTTCCCCTCCTGCGCTGTCCCTCCACCCTCCCAAGCATGATTGATGTCCCTCTCCAAGGAACCGTCCCTCCTGGCAACATGTCCAAAGTATGTCAGACGAAGCCCCAGATTCCTTGCCTCCAAGGAGCAGCTTGGCTTAATCCTCTCCAAGATGAATCTGTTTGTTTTCCTGGCAGTCCATGGTATGGTACATTCAGTACCCTTCTCCAGCACCACAGCTCAAAAGCATCCACTCTCCTTCTGTCCTCCCTAGTCATTGTCCAACTCTATGATGCATAACAAGCGATTGCAAAGACCATGGCCTGTATCAGGCGCACCTTAGTCTCCTGAGAGACACTGTTGCTCCTGAGTACTTTAGAGAGGTCCCTAACAGCAGACTTTCCCATCGCGATACGCTTTTTTATTTCCTGACTGCTGGTGCCAAGAGTGTGGACTGTGGAGTCGAGCAAACTGAAGCTGTGAACAATCTCAATCTCTTCGTCATCCATCCTGATGCTGCCAATTGGTCCAGTGGTGAGAATGTTTGTCTTCTTGACATTGAGCCTCAGTCCATACTGAAGGCTGCAGTCCTTGACCCTTCACAACAAGTGCATGAGGTCCTCCTCAGTTTCAGCAAGCAAGGTTGTGTCATCTGCATAACGCAGATTGTTAATAGATCGTCCACCAATCCTGATGCCACAATTCTCCTCATAGAGCCCAGCCTCTTGGATACTCTGCTCTGCATACATGTTGAAAAGGTATGGAGACAGGATGCATCCCTGGCGTACACCCTTCCCAATTTTGAACCATGCAGTGTTACCCTGCTCTGTTCTGACTACTGCCTCTTGGTCCAAGTATAGGTTTCGTATTAGCACAATTAAATGTTCTGGGATTCCCATTCTTCTCAGAGTCAGCCACAGTTTGTTATGATTCACACAGTCAAATGCCTTTGCATAATCAAGGAAACACAGATAGACATTCTTCTGGTATTCTCTGCTTTCAGCCAAGATCCATCTAACATGGGTAATGGGGTAGATGTGTATAAATCAATGAGACTGGCTTAGGAGAGGGCAGGCTTCTGAGCTGTTGTACCTAGAGTCGCTATCAGTCGCAGGTGACTTGGTGGCACATAAACAACAACAGTACAATAGAGCTCAATTGTCGTTGTTGTTATGTGCCATTGAGTTGCTTGTGACTCATAGCGACCCTATGTACAAGAGCCCTAAACGTCGTTCTATCCTGTGCCAACATCACCATCTCAAACACACTCATTCCCACCATTCCACTCACAGAATTGATGCATCTCACTGAGAGTCTTCCTTTCCTGCGCCATCCCTCCACTCTCCCAAACATGATGTCCTTCTCCAAAGACCTCCTTGAAATATGCCCAAAGTATGTCAAATGAAGCTTCAGAATCCTTGACTCCAAGGAACATTCTGGCTTCATTCTCTCCAGGACAAACCTGTTTGTTCTCCTAGCAGTCCATGGTATATTCATCACTCTTCTCAAGCACCACAGCTCAAAGGCATCAATTCTCCTTTTGTCATCCCTATTCACTGTCCAGCTCTCCAATGCATAGCACGTAATTGTGAAGACTATAGCGTGGATCAGGCGCACCTTAGTCTCCAGCCTGATGTCGTTTCTCCTCAGTATTCTTGATTGGTCCCTCACAGCTGACTTTCCCAATGCAATTCATCTCCTGATTTTCTGGTTGCTGTTACCAAGAGTGTTGACTGTGGAACCAAGTAAACGAAAACTGTTAACTATCTCAATGTCTTCAACCATCCATACTGATGCTGCCAATTGGCCCAGTGGTGAGAATCTTTGTTTTCTTGATGTTGAGCATCAATCCATATAGCAGGTTATAGTCCTTGACCTTCTGCAGTAAGCGCTTCAGATCCTCCTCAGTTTCAGAAAGCAGGATTGTGTCATCCGCATAATGCAGGTTATTGATGACTCTTCACCAATTCTGATACCACATTCCTCCTCGTATAGCCCAGCGTCTCAGATGATCTGTTCTGCATACAGATTGAAAAGGTATGGAGATAAAATACATCCCTGATGGACACCCTTCTTGATTTTGAACCATGTAGGGTCTCCTTGCTCTGTTCTGACAACTGCCTCTTGGTCCAAGTATAGGTTTCGCATTAGCACAATCAAATGTTCTGGGATTCCCATTCTTCTCAGAG
>NW_006399988.1:1891789-1893995 GCF_000299155.1 Elephantulus edwardii
AAAATCATAGGAATGCAACCTTGAAGTAGAATAATTTAGCCAAGACCATTAAAAAAATTAATTAGTCAAGTACAGTTTCACTATTAGAAAATGTCCTGGCCATAAATGGGAAATGAAGGCCTGTCCTGCCCCAGCCAATGGGGGTCAACAAATTGTTCAGATTCTCCAGACCTCAGCTTCTTCAACTGTACACGCAATAAGGTTAAACTGGCTCCTTAAAAGCTAAGTTCTTTATAAAGTGACTCTAAAAAGTACAATGTCCTTTCCAATTTGAAGACATCATAATTTAACTGATGGTTATTGGTTAATGAATAAAAACATTAACTCCGTTTCTGAAAATGTTGTGTCCTCAAAACGAAAAGCAGCAAAAGTGGGTGGGTACTGTCCATAGGCTGACTGGCTGTCTTTTGATGACATTGGTAACAGCATGGCCCACAGCAGAGCTGCAGAAATCTGTCTGTGAGCGGTAAGGAGCCTCTGGGCTGGCAATCTTTCCATTTGCGCAGTTCAATGAGATCTCTCCTGGGTCGCATTAATAGATAATGTACCATTTATCCTTTACTCTTGGCTTTACTTCTCCAGGAGGTCAGCCTTTATAAGTGCAAGCTCACAAAGCAATCAGTCTGCAGAGCATGGGGGTGGGGGGCGGGAGAACAGAGCCATTTTCCCTCAGCAGCAACTGAGATGAGGGCAAACAAAAAGATTTCTAAAACATCTATCAACGGAACAGAATATCACCAGATCTGTACACAGAAACGCTTCCTGGGCTGTACAGACAAACCCGGAGCTGCTGCTGTGGTTGACAGACACTGTCCACTGATACCAGCTCATGATGGTCCTGTGTGTGGTAGAGAACTCCCCCAAAGGTCAAGGTTGTGGTCTTTTAGAAGCAAATCTTCAGGCCTTTCTTCCAAGGAGTCTCTGGGTGGGTTTGAACCATCAATCTTTATATTAGTAGTTTGCTCATTCACTCATTGTCATCAAGTCAGAACAAATTCACAGTTGACCTTCCACTGGAGAAGCTCAATATCAGCTGTGAAAACTAGGCCAGGAGCTGATTGTGGAACAAATCACCAACTTCTCATATGCATGTTCAATCTGAAGCTAAGGAAAATTAAACTGAATCCATGGAAACCAAAATATGACTTTGCGTCTATCCCACCTGAATTTCAGAACCATCTCAGGAACAGGTTTGAGGCCTTTAAACACTAATGAGCGAAGACCAGATGAGCTGTGGGAGGATATCAAAGGTATCATCAAAGAAGAGTGCAAAAGGTCATTACAAAGACAGAGGAGGAAGAAAAGACCAAAATTGATGTCAGAAGAAACTCTGAATATTGCACTGGAGTACAGAGAAGCCAAAGCAGAAGGAAGAATTCAAGATGCTAAAGAGCTGAATAGATGATTTCAAAAGGAAGCATGGGATGACAAAGTAAAATATTATAATGAAATGTGCAAGGAGATGGAGTCAGAAAATCAAAAGGGCCGAAATTGTTCAACATTTCTCAAGCTCAAGGAACTGAAGAACAAATTCAAACCTAGAGTTGCTATAATCAAGGATGCTTTAGGCAGAATATTAAATGATCCAGAAAGAATTAAAAGAAGATGGAAAGAATATATTGAGTCATTATATCGAAAGGAATTGGCAGACACAAAAGAATTTCATGAAACAACATATGAGTGAGAGCCTATGGTGATGAAGGAAGAAGTTCAGGCTGCTTTGAAGGAAATAGCAAAAAAAATAAGTTCCCAGTAATAGATGATATACCAATTGACATATTTCAGCTAACAGACACTGCCCTGGATGTGTTCACCAAGTTGTGCCAAGCAATCTGGAGAACAACCACTTGGCCAACTGACTGGAAGAGATCTATATTTGTTCCTATCCCAAAGAAGGGTGACCCAACAGAGTGTGGAAACTATAGAACAATATCACTGATTTCATATGCAAGCAAGATTCTACTGAAGATCATCCCAAAACGACTAGAACATCACATCAGCGCAGAACTGCCAGAAATCTGGGCTGAGTTTGGAAGGGGTCTTGGTACTACGGACATTGTAGCTGATTTTAGATGATGGATCTTGGCTGAAAGCAGGGAATACCAGAGAAATGTCTGTGTTTCATTGACTATGCAAAGGCATTTGACTGTGTGGATCATAACAAACTGTGGCTGACTCTGAGAAGAATGGGAATCCCAGAACACTT
>NW_006399988.1:1894095-1909553 GCF_000299155.1 Elephantulus edwardii
TCTGTTGACATATTGTTCCAAATGTTTTTGGATAATTTTCAGCAGAATCTTGCTTGCATGTGATATTAATGATTTTTTTTATAATTTCTACACTCTGTTGGGTCACCTTTCTTTGGAATGGGAACAAATATAGATCTCTTCCAGTCAGTCAGCCAGCTGGCTGTCCTCCATACTTCTTGGCACAACTTAGTGAGCACATCCAGGGCAGCGTCTGTTTGTTGAAACATGTCAGTTGGTATGCTGTCAACTCCTGGAGCCTTATTTTTTGCCAATTCCTTTAGAGAAACTTGAATTTTCTCTTTCATCACCATAGGCTCTTGCTCATCATCATAGGCTCCTGCTCATCACCATAGGCTCTTGCCCTTCATCTGTGTCAGCCAATTCCTTTTGATACAGTGACTGACTCTGTGTACTCCTTCCATCTTATTTTGATACTTCCTGGATCATTTAACATTCTACCCAAAGTATCCTTAAGTATTGCCACCATGGCTTCAATTTGTATTTCTATGTATTCTTAAAAAGTTAAAACAGAAGTACTTTTAATCCAGCTGGAAGTTGTCTGGAATGGCCAGATTCTACAGAGCTTTGTTTTCTGATTCTGGTGAGGATTAGGGTGGAATGTTTACTCTGTATTGGGTGCGAGGTGATTTTATTTGGCCTCCTTTTTGTTTTTGGTCAAAGATTCTAAGTGATATAGCACTGGTCTGTCCATTTACTGTACAGAGGCAACTCGTGGTTGCTGTGATGCTAAACACTGTGACACTGATGTGCCAAATGTGATAGTGGTTGCCCACAGTGGACAGTGTTTGGTGGAGCTCCCAATTAAAATAAGCTGGAAGCAGGAGTGGCAGACACTTCCAAAATACCTTGCCTCCGGAAACTCTGTGAACTTGGAGAAATGATGAAAATTATACAGTGTTCAGGTCTTTCGTTCATAGGGTCGCTATGAACAGTATACGACTCAGTGGCGTGTAACAACAACAACAACAACATTCTACTACTAGGAATATACCCTAGAAAATCAAAAGCTATGACATGAACATACATATCCACACCCATCTTTTTGCAGCCTTATTCATAATAGCAAAGAGGTGGAAATAGCTCAGTGCCCATCAACAAACAAATACATAGAGAAACTATAATAATTCACACATAGGAGTACTCTAAAACATTGAAAAACTTCCAGGAATTCATGAAGCACTGTACAACATGGGTAAGTGTAGGAGATATTGTACTGAGTGAAATAAGTCAGTCACAAACAGACAAATTCTGTATAAAACCACTACTACAAAAAGCAAGAGAAAGTTTACTTATAAAATCCATCTAGTATGGTTACTAGTCAGGTAAATAGGGATAAAAATGAACTGATAGACAGCTAACTTTTATAAGGAGATGAATGAAGGGAAGTACAATGTGAAATTAATGGGTGAGCAGAATCATCTTCCTTGGATCCACAGTCATTATCCCTGGTACAAGCAGCCAAGAAATTAAAAGGCGTATTGCATTGCTAAGGTCTGCTGTCAAGGTCCTCTCTAAATAAACATGTCAATTTCAAGACTAAGATGTGTTGGATTCAGCCATGATCTTTTCAATCACTAGATATACATTTGAAAGATAAAGAATAAGGATGATAGGGGGAGAAAAGAATTGATTCCTTTGAGTTGTGATGCTGGAGAAGAGTGCAGAATATCCAATGGATTGCCAAAAGGACAATAAAGTAAGTAAATCTTGGAAAAGATGCAGCCAGGGTGCTCCTTGAAGGCAAGGATAATGAAACTTCATTGAAGTTGTTGTTATCGTTGTTATGTGCCATCGAGTCACCTGCGACTCATAGAGACCTTATGTACAACAGACCTAAACCCTGCTCTATCCAGTGCCAATCTTGTTGTCTCTGATACACCTAACCCCAATACTCCAAACACTGAATCAATCCATCTCCTCTAGGGACTTCCTCTCCGGCACTGTCCCTCCACCTTCCTAAACATGATGTCCCTTCCCAAGGACGGATCCCACCTTGCAAAATGTTCAAAGTATGTCAGACGATGCTTCAGAATCTTTGCCTCCAAGTAGCAACCTGGTTTCACCCTCTCCAGGATGAACTTGTTTGTTCTCCTAGTAGTTCATGGTATATTCAATACTCTTCTCCAGCACCACACCTCAAAGGCATCAATTCTCCTATCATCTCTAGTCATTGTGCAGCTTTCTGATGCATAGCAAGTGATTGGAAAGACTATGGCCTGTATCAGGCATACCTTAGCCTCCAGACTGACACTGTTGCTCTTCAGTACTTTGGAGAGGTCTCTGACTTCATTGACATATTTTGAGCAAATTTTTAGGAGTCCTTGAAAAAGTGGAGGGTCACTGAAGGAGTACGATCCTCAATGAAATGGACTGACCCAGTGATGTAATGGTGGGCTCAAGTGTGTCAGAGATGGTGAGGATGGTACAGGATAGGACATGATTCAGATCCACTATGAGTCATAGTCAACTTGATGACAGTTACAACAATAGACACTATGTATTGTAACTAATGTTATGGAAAAACATGTGCATGAAAGATTACTTGGAAAGAACAGTATGATTTTTAAATGTTTAAATCCTTGACAGGTTCACATACTACTCCTATAATTGTGATAATTTTTGTTTTCTTTATGATGAACTGAAGATCATACTGAAAGCAGTATTCTTTTTTCTTTATTAACAAGTGTTTCCTTTTTTTTTTTAGCAAGGAAGCTAGATCTGCATATCATTCAGGTTATTAATGAGTTTTCCTCCTTGCTGTTCCAAACCCAGTCTATAGTTTGCATTTTATTATTTTCAAGTGTCTTTCAAAGAGCACATGTTCTTAGTTTTTATTATTTTCAACTTGCCAAATGTTTTTTTTTTTATCTTTTACAAACTAATCTTTTGGGGCTATGTGTTGAAATGAATTGCTTTATATTGCCGTTTGCCTTGATTCTTTGGCAAAACAGTTTGAAATACTTTCCCCCGCCCCCCATTAATTCCTAAAGAGTGAGTTACCTTTGTCCTCCTTTGGCATTTCATGGATAAACTATTAACAACTTGGCTTTACACATATTCTTGTCGTAGGTTGCAGCTTGCTCTGTCCTTGCACTGGCAGGGACTGGTCTATAGACCATACTAACTAAGTTATTGTTGCCTACTAGGCAAATGGAGTTTTTGTGGACAGGTTGAGAGGTGTCAAGCCTTTGTAGTGACAAGGAATTATGTATTATCAGGAATTGTGCTACCATTCTTCAGAGATATTTTAAAGCAGAAAGAAGCATGAAGACAAGAAGATACAGGAATGGGGAAAGGCAAATGTGAATAAGCAGTAAGAAAGGATATAAAGACACTCTAAGAGCAACACAGGCAGCACACTACAGCGACGTGGTCAGTCTGATATGCTGAGGACTGGTAACTTGGCAGCTTAACACCTGGGAACAGACTGCAGCACCTAACTCCCAGCAGCGCCCAAGCCCCGCCCCCATCCCTACCACAGCACAACGACCTGTGACACCACCCCACCAACGTCCTGCACTCCCACACCCCCCTCCCGAACACCCTGGTGGCCATGCCACAGCCCTGCACCTCCTGGGGCGCCCCAGGGCCACTAGAGAGTCTTTCATGCAGCACAGAGACGTACCAACAGCTGTGGACAGTAGGATTTTGAACCCAAAAACAAAGCCATGCTGCAGAGCCAACCATAGCCCAAAGCCACCAGTTGAGCTGCTGTGGAACTGATCTGGCTTGAGAAAGGCTGGTATGATCCTCATTCTGTTTTCTTGGGCACTGCTGATTACCTGGGAGAGTACCCAAGGGTGAGCCCACCAGTGGGAGTTTGGCTGAGCTCTCTTGGGCCACGCTGACTGCCCAGGAATGAGGGGGCCAGTGGTAATTTGTCTGAGCTTTTGTGGACACTGCAGACCAGCCAGAGGTGAGTGGGTTGGTAGGAAATTGACTTTGACTTCTTGGGTCCTGTTGGAACCAGGACCCTGCTTGGACAACAGCTGCTGAACGAGGGCACCTGCATAAGTGCCACTGGACAGGGACTGCAGAGTGAAAACCACTGAGTGGGAAACTGACAGCTGGAATTTGAATAGGGACCCCAATTGTAAGCACACCCAGACAGCTGAGGTCTGATGAGGTCCCCCAAGTGGTTGACCTGCCCTGGTGATCAGTCCATCCCCGTGCATGCCCTACCCCATTTGGCTCCACACCGGTGCCTACACATCTGGCGAATTAACTTGCCTTTAATCCAGAGCACCTTGACCTGGCTTACCTACAAGAGGCTGCTCTCATAGGCTCTGAACTGACATTTCCCTGGAGTTAGAAGTTCAGAGAAAACCACAAGTGGGGTAGTTGCCCAAGTGATCTCTAGAGCATTGTCTTCAGATTGAGAACATATCAATATCTCGAAGAAAGCAAGCTATTTCACACACAACCCAAGCGCAAAGCAAGATGTCACCCCCAAAGGGTGACACAGTAACAATGGATTTCCTGAAACCAGAAAGTCTGATGGAACTTTCCGACATAGAAAAAAGAACAATGATTGATTCTTTTCAATGGATGAAAGACAAACGTGAAGACTTGCAGGATACTACAAGCAAAAACCAGGAGGAGCTCAAAAAACAACCCAGAACAATGTAGAGAAAACAACCGAGGCATTAGTGGCACTGGAAAAGCAAGAAACCACAATCCAAAATATGAGGTTCAATGTTTCAGATGCTATCAACACGATGGAAAGACACATAGCAGACTTGAAGAGATGGAACACAGAACCAGTGAAATGGAAGACAGAATTGTCACCACTGATCTGCTAGACCAAAAAGCAGACGAAAAAAAGAAGAAAACCTAAGAATAATGTGGGACACCATCAAGAGAAATAACATGCACATCATTAAAATCCCAGAACAGAAAGAAGCAAATAAAAGCACCAAAAAAGTTTTCTAATAATTACTACAGGAAAACTTCCCAGGCATAATGAAGAATGAGAGAATATATATTCAAGAAGCTCAGTGAACACCAGATAGAATAGACCCCAAAAGAAAAACACCAAGGCATATCATAGTTAAATTTGTCAGAAACAAAGATAAGGAGAGAATCCTGAAAGCAGCAAGGGAGAAACAAAGAGTACTCTAAAAGGGAGAGCAGGTAAGATTAAGTGGACATATATCAAACTCTCAAAGAACACAACTGTCAAGCAAGAATACTGTCCCCAGCAAAATTATCCATCCAAAATGAAGGAAAGATCAAGATATTCCCAGAAAAACAGAACCTAAGAGAGTTTGTATAAACAAGACCAGCATTGCAGGAAAGACTTAGAGATGGTACCACAGAAAGCATCATGGACCAAAGTAACTAGCAACAACACCAAAAAGAACTCAACACAATGATAGCAATAAAATCTCACTTCTCAATAATCACAATGAATGTGAACAGTTTAAATGCACCACTGAAGAGAAAAGTAGTAGCAGATTGGATAATAAACCAAAATCCATCAATATGTTGCCTAGAAGAGACACACCTAAAAAAGTGAAGATAAAGAAAGACTAAAAATAAAAGAGAGGGGAAAAATATACCAAGCAAATGGTAACCAGAAAAAAGCAGAAGTAGTGATATTAATCTCTGATAAAATAAATGTCAATGTAAAAAATAAATAAATAAATGTCAATGTAAAAACCATCACAAAGGACAAGGAAGGTCACTACATAATGCTGAAAGAGTCAATAGAACAAGAGGATATAACAATAATAAATATCTATGCACCAAATGAAAGACCTGCAAAATACATTAAAAAAAATTAACAAAACTGAAAAAGGAAATAGACAACACTACTATAGTAGTTGGAAACTTCAATACACCACTTTCAAGAAAAGATAGAACTGCCAGAAAGAAAGTCAACAAAGATACTGAAGAATTAAACCACACAATAAAGCAACTTGACCTCATAGATATTTATAGCCTAGTGCACCCCCAAAAAACACAGTATACATTTTTCTCCAATGTGCATGGAAAGTTCTCCAGAATAGATCACATTCTAGGTCACAAGGCAAGCATCAATAAATTAAAAAACAACAACAACATAAAATTATGCAAAACATCTTTTCAGACCATAATGCTACAAAATTAGAAATTAATTACAAGAAGATAAAGGAGAAAAAAACCCATACATTTGGAAGCTGAACAACCTTGCTTGAACATGATTGGACACTAGAAGAAACAAAAAATGAAATTAAAAAGTTTTTTGAAACAAATGAAATTGAAAACACCACTTACCACAACCCCTGGGAAACAGCCAAAGCAGTAATCAGAGGTCAATTTATAGCAATAAGCAAACACATCAAAAGACAGGAAAAACTATTGACCCTCTAATCTGACATCTCCAGCAAATGGAAAAAGAACAGCAAGAAAACCCAACACTCTCTAAGAAAACTGAAATTATAAAAATTAGAGCAGAAATAAATGAAATAGAACCAAAAAACAATTGAAACTTTCAACAAAACTAGGAGTTGGTTCTTTGAAAAGGTCAATAAAATAGACAAACCACTAGCAAAACTCACAAAAGAAAAGGAGAAGACACAAATAATCTGAATAGGAGATGAATCAGGCAATATCACAACAGAACCAACTAAAGTAAAAAAGCTAACATTAGAGTATTAATAAAAACTATACCCAAACAAGTATGAAAACCTAGAGGAAATGGACAAATACTTAGAAATGCACAACCTACCTAAACTGACACAAACCGAAATTGAACATCTGAATAGACCCATTAAAAAAGAAGAAATTGAAAAGGTAATACAACTTCCAACCAAAAAAAACCCCTGGACCAGGTGGTTTTACAAGTGAATTTTATCAAGCATTTGGAGAAGAACTGTCATCATTTCTACATAAACTATTTCAGGAAATAGAGAAAGATGGAATTCTCCCAGACTCATTTTATGAAGCAAATATATCCTTGATACCAAAGCCAGGAAAGAACACCACCAAAATAGAAAACTATAGGCCAATATCTCTCATGAACATAGATGCAAAAATCCTGAATAAAATATTGGCCAATAGAATTCAATGATACATTAAAGAAATAATACACCAAGAGCAAGTGAGATTTATAACAGGTATGCAAGGATGGTTCAACATAAGGAAAACAATTAATGTAATTCATCACATTAACAAAGTAAAGAACAAGAACCACTTGATCCTATCAAATGATGAGAAAGGTCTTTGACAAAATCCAACACCCTTTCCTGATTAAAACACTCAACAAAATAGGATTAGAGGGAAATTTCTTTAACATAGTAAAGAAGTATTTATGCAAATGCAAGAGCCAACATTGTTCTCAATGGAGAGAGTTTAAAGGCATTCCCTTTAAGAACAGGAACTAGGCAAGGATGCCCACTCTCACCTCTCTTATTCAATATTGTATTGGAAGTCTTAGTGATAGCAATAAGACAAGAGAAGGAAATAAAGGTATCCAAATTGGCAAAGAGGAGGTAAAATTCTCTCTATTCAGATGATATGACAGTATACCTAGAAAACCCGAAAGACTCAGCAAGAAAACTATTGGACATAGTTGATCAATTCAGCAAAGTAGCAGGAAACAAGATCAACATATAAAAATCAGTTGGCTTTCTCTACAGTGACAAAGAAAATACAGAGCCAGAGCTAAGAATAGCGAATCACAAGATTATAAAAATTGGGAGTAAATTTAAGCAGAAGCACAAAGGATCTATTCAAAGAAAATTACAAACATTACTACAAGAAACAAAAAGAGACCTGGAGAAGTGGAAGAATGAATATCCCTTGCTCATGGATAGGAAGATTCCATATTGTGAATATGGCAATACTACCAAAGGCAATTTGCACGTTCAATGCAGTCCCAATACAAATTCCAATCCTATTCTTCAACGAGATGGAAAAGGCAATCTCCAGTTTCATTTGGAATGGAAAGAAGCCCTGAATAAGCAAAGCACTCCTTAAAAATAGAAAAAAAGTAGGAGGCATCTCACTCCCTGATTTTAAGTCCTACTACACTGCCATAGTGGTTAATTACAGGCTTTTTAACAAATGGTGTTGGCAAAATTGGAAAACCACCTGCAGAAGACTCAAGCAAGATCCACAACTCACTCCCTACACAAAAAACAGCTTAAGGTGGATCATGGACCTAGGACTAAAACCAAGGAATATAAACTTCAATAAAGAGAAGCTTGGAAGAACTCTAGAAGTTCTAATCCACAACATAAACAGTCTTCCTAGTATCCTGGAAAATCTACAACCAGGAGAAGATAAAATAGATGAATGGGACCTTCTGAGAATCAAATCCCTTTGCACATCCAAAAACTTCTCCAACAGGATAAAAAGGGAAGGCACAGACTGGGAAAAAGCATTTGGTAAAGACATGCCAGATAAGAGACTTATATCTAGAATTTCTTTTCATGAGATAGAAGGTTGCCATAAGTAGGAGTCCACTTCTTGGCACTAACAAGAAGGCACAGAGCTCAAAGTAGAAAGAGTTAGGCTCAGAAAAGTGCACTGAACTGGAATTCACAATTAGAGTTTTGACGGATATGCTGTTATTTCTGAGGTAGGTATTGGAGAGATTTTTGTGTAAGTAATCCATTTGATGGGACCTCTGGTGGTCAAGAGCTCTGATGTCAATCCAAACACAAGTAGTTAAAATCCACCAGCTGCTCCAAGGGGAGAAAGATGGACAATAGTATCCTCCTGTGCAATTTACAGCTCCAGAAAACCTGCTAGGGTCAGCTATGAGTCAGTTCTGACTCAACGTACGTAACAACAAAAACAATTCTTAGGAAGAAAGGCATAAAGGTAAAGTATCAGTTATTTATTCCTCTGAGATGAAGACTTTGCATTCTGTTTCTTTTCAAATTCTAATGCATGGTATGTATTCAATTAGTATTTTCTTAAGAAATAAATGCAAATTCAATGACTTTAAAAAGTGATTATTAATGTTAATTCTTTGTCAGTCATAAAATTCCTAATTTCATATGAAGACTATGCCACAAAACTATACACCTTCTTTTGCAATTAAGAAGATGTAAGCACTGAATTATTTAAAGTGAAGAATTTTTCTGAGTATTTTTTTAAAAGATCCTGTGTCCTTCAGTTCTAGTGGTGAGAAACTGTACTGTAATCTCAGAGGCAAGTGGTTCAAATTCACCAGCTGCTCCACGAAGAAGGTTGGACAGTCTCCTCTTATGTGATTTTCTACTTCTGAAAACTGACTTGACAGCACACAACAACAACAAAGTTATTTGGTAAGCTCCACAATCAACACTTTTGGCACTAGCAGCCAGGAAATTAAAATATATTTTGTGTTGGGAAAGTCTGCTGTCAGAGACTTCTCCAGAGTACTGAAGAACATTGAAGTCAGTCTGGAGACTAAGGTGCACCTGATACAGGCCATGGTCTTTGCAATCACTTGCAATGCATCAGAGAAATGGACAATGACTAGGGATGTTAGAAGGAGAATTGAAGCCTTTGAGCTGTGATGTTGGAGACAAGTATTGAATATATCATGGACTGATAAAAAAACAAACAGGTTCATCCTAGAGAGGGTGAGACCAGGTTGCTCTTTGGAGTCAAGGATTCTGAAGCTTCATCTGACATACTTTGGACATGTTGCAAGGAGGGACCAGTCCTTGGAGAGAGATGTCATCCTTGAAAGGGTGGAGGGACAGCACAAGAGAAAAAGACCCTGGAAGATATGGATTGATTCAGTGGCTGGGGTGATGGGGGTAGATGTGTCAGAGACAATAAGATTGGCACAGGATAGAGTAGGGTGTAGGGGTGATGTTCCTAGGGTTACTATGAGTCACAGACAACTCAATGACACATGACAACAACAATAACAACAAAAACATATTATTAGCTTAAAAGATAATCTTCCTGGCAATTATTCCTTATCCATCGGCCTTTCTAAGATGAAATTTGTTTCACTATATTATCTGAAATAGAATCCATGGAAAAGCTTTGTTATCTGTGTGATTGACATTTATTGCCTCTGAAATGATTTTTCATGTGTGTGGTAGGGAGTGGGCTGTCTGCTGTGGCATGGTATGTGATATTGTGAGATGTAAAAGGAGTTAGATCAGACTCTAAATTAAAACTTAAATTCATTGTTCGCTGTCAGATTGACTTTGATTCATGGCAAACGTATGCATGAGTAGCAGAATAAATCGTTGCATGATCTTGCACCATCAACATGATTTTGGCATGGTTGATTCCACATAAATAGCTCTCTGTAATCATTGTAAGTACTGCATTTTCCCAGGTAAGGTTTATTTCTCTCTGTTATGTAGCATAGAAGGTCTTCATATTTACTAGCAGTGTAGTAAGTTTATACAACTACTTTCTGTATAATTTTGTTTATAAAAGTTTAATTAGACTCTTTAAAGGTTTAACAGTGTGACTGCTGCAGATGGCTAGTTTATACCATGTTTTTCTTGGTAAAACTTGAAAGCAAATAGTAAATAGTGTAAACAATTGTGTGTGATTATACACTACCAAATAATGTGTATCTGGGAAGACAAAATTTACTAAATACACAACAAATAGCTGAGGTAAGTCTCAGATATGTTAAACTCTACAAAACACAGGGCTGGATTTTGTCAAAGTCTTATTAACTCAGCACAGTTAGATTAAAGGGGAGGGGAGAACAATTTATACTTAAAAGCTAGGAATCCACAAATTAGAAAGTCTGGATTCTTTTCTGTCTTCGTCATAATTCACTAAGTGACATTGGTGATTAATTTTTGTTGTGTTTTCCCATCACAAGAAAGGATTTCAGGGCTGTTCCTTAGGGCACAGGAGAATGGTCACCATATGTCTTCTCTGGTAGGCAACAGAAGAATTACTATATGGTCTCTTTCCTGCTTATCCTGTAATCTCTAAACACGTTCTAGGAAATAGAATTGTCCTATTTTAACTGCTTTTGCATTGGTTTAAATGCATGACATCTACAAGAAAAAATGTTGCTTTGTTACCTCCACGACTGCTTGGACATTAAGCCATTATGATCCATAGTGTCTGTCTTTGCAGATATTTGAAGTAGATTGCTAGGCTTTTCTTCTATCCTAGTCTGGAAGCTTTGCTCAAACCTATTTGGCACCACAACAATATGTATTCCATCGCTGACAGATGGTTGGTAGCTGTGTTTGAGGGTCTCTGGCAGGGAATTGAGCCCATGTCTTTCGCATGAAGGGTAAAGATCCTACCACTCAATAGTTGACCTCAGTAGGGGAGATGACAATCTTAAATTAAGTCATTATTGTGCCCATCATGGCAGACTAACACATGGAGGGGAGGAAAAGGGAGAAAATCATGGCATTCTCAAACAGTGCACTTGTAAAGGACACTTGTCCTACCACTCTAGAAATAGAGGCATTTGCAACCAAGCATCTTACCATCTTTGAGTCTTCTCAATAGACGTTGTATTGTCAGTAAATTCTCACACTTTATTTTAGCTGCCTTTTTTCCTTACCTGCCTCATGGCATGAAATATCATATGTCTTCTGCCCCTAAAGTTATTGTTATTTTCTAGGTCAGACTCTCAAGTTACATGCACATTAATATAACTCAAAGAGAATTTTATAATCCCCATACATACACAGTAAACCTAGAACGTCTATATGAGGGAACTCAAGCATCAGTTTTCTAAAAAGGATCAGAGTTGCTTACAAAGTGCCACTAAGGTTGGGAAGCATTGAACTAATAATATTCCAAATTGTTGATAATAAGTTAAAGTGATTATACTACGTAGTTTGGAGACTACCTTGAATCACTTCACTGTGTTACTCTTAATACAAACCACTGACATCTCTCCAGCTTCACAAAAATCTCCATTTCCATGGCAGCTGGAATGGGCCTTTGAAGCATTTATTGCCTTGCTCTCAATTATCTGATTGTTTCCCCTAACCCTTAGAATGAAACCCAAGGCTCTGACTCGGCAGAATTTTGTTCTGTTATTGAAATACCAGCTGAGCCTAAATGACCAACTTTTGCCCCTTTTTAGTTCTGTTGCTTCTTCCTCTACAATGTACTATGTGGTCTCTAGACTGTTTACAATGCCTCTGACACACCAAATTCTTGTCCTTTGTACTTACCATGTCCTTTGTCACGAATCTTCTCTACTAGATACACACTTGAGTTTGCTTCCTTACTTCATTCAGGGTTTATTCCTTTTCGATTGCTTTCCTGAATGTCTATTTCAAATAGCAGATCCATTAAATTTTTTATCATTCTAAGGAATATTTGAATCAAGATTGCATCTTCTGAGCTGAATGGTACCACCCCAAACCAAATGATGCAGTTCCTCTCATTAAGCCCAGTGCAAGACGATGATGATTGAGAAGCAGAAGCTATGTAGCCCCAGAGAAAGAATAATTTACAGACTCACTGAGCTTGAAATGACCAACAGGCATGTAGTAATGCTGACATCATCCAAAAACACCCATTACTTTGACATATCTTTGTAAAACAAGCAGTGATATACCCTGAAAAGAGGATAGAGCTTGGAGTCAGTCAGGCCTGCTTTGCCTCCCGACTCTGGCAATGGAAGGGTGGGAGAACAGAAGCAATTTAGGATGTCTTCCTGAAGATCAAGCTTCCAATCTGTCCAAGGTTGCTGATGGCATATTCCTTGGAAACTGAGTGCATACTGGAGGCAATGCGTGTAGGGTGCCCAGCATATAGTAGGAGACTAATATACAATGCTAGCCATGCCTGATAATCAAGGAGATATGTGGATGACATGGAGTGGCTGAAAACTGCCAATTCTAACTCACTTGGCTTTGAAAATGTGCACTGAGAATGCACACATCTTCTCCAAATTCTTTAACAGAGTCATTCTGTAAAGACTTCTCGGGAGGAGGATATGACTGAGTAAATTCTCGCCACAAGGATATGTGTCTCTCTGCTCTCTCTCATGCTGAAAAGGAAAGCAAGGCCTTCCAGACCACTGAGAACCACAACCAAGTGAGGAACAAAAGAATTCCTCTCCATGGTCTTTCTCTCCCACCTCTTCCCTCTCTGAGGGTGATCATAGCTTTCTTAGGGGCAAGAAGGTAATTATGGTTTAGGTCTCAAAAGCCTCCTGCCAGTTAAAGGTAAGGAAGAAAACAAGAAGTTGGAAAGTCTCGTTGGGACCTAATGCAACAAGGTTGTGATCATGTCATTCAGAGCCAGGCAGTAAGACACATCATAACATGGACTGTGGAGTGTGTGTGAGACAGTCTTGCCCTCAGGATCATGGAGTTTGATGGTGACAGATGTCTGATGAGGTCATCTTCTAGGTGCTGAAGATCCAGGGGCTTATCACATGGGTTTCTGGACTGGATAACTGACTGGAGTACTTTTGCCTTGGGAAACAGCCCCATTAATTTTGTCCCCTTTTGTTTCTGTTTTGTTTTCCATAGTTTCTGATACTACAAAAAGTCATACAATTTTTTAGTTTATCTATTGTCTTAGTTACCTAATGCTACTATAACAAAGATACTTTAATAATAACAAAACCCAAATTATTTTGTAACAGTTTAAAAGACTAAAATCCCAGAAACATGTTGCCAAATCTAGGGAAGGCCCACTCTTTTTCAATGGTAGAGAAGAGCCTTTTTCCTCCTCAGGATCTGTAGGCCAATAGATCCTTGGATATCTCCATGTGTTCTGGCCTTCCCTACCAAGGTGGGAAGGTGCTGTGCAGTGGCCAGTGTACAAAAAGAGGTGCCTCGATTATTTCTTGATGGTACTGACAGGTCACTTTCATCCCTTTGACCACACAGAGAGGTACTTCCTTTACCTTCTATTAGGGCTGTGATGGGATTAAGAGATTTTTTGTTTGACTTTTAATCCTCCGACAACTATGTAGTTTACCATACCATGGGGAATCATTACAACAACTTTCACATGAAATCATTACATACATGAATTTTGGGGGCCAAAATTTAATCTACGATGCCTATTTATTCACTATTCCTCTCAAGACCAACCTCCAAGATAGCTAGAACTTTGGCTTTGACCTAGTACCTGGAGAGTGTCTGAACATTGTAGACACTCAAGAGAAAGCTAGTGAATGAATTAATATTTTCATTTCACTTATTTCCCTGTATTGTTGAAACATCAACCTTCTGAACTGAAAGTTCTTTATCCCACTAGCAAGAATGAGAGTGAGAGGCCAAAATCATCACGTAAACAAGACATTTATTCAAAGGGAAAGTAATGGTATCACATGCAACCACCTTGGCCTTCACGCTTGAAAGATTAGCAATCATTTTACTGATAACTACTTTTGAAAGCAGGGGGCTCTGGGGTGTAGTCTCTAGGGAGTTGCACTCCTAACACAAATGCTGTGCCTCTCTGGAGGGAAGAATCCTGGAGAATACTGGAATCACCCAGTGGCTCAAGGTGAAAAGATGTGCAATCTCCTGTGAAATTTCAAGCCTCTGATAATGCACCAGAGAGTCAGTCTCACTCAATAGTAACGAGACTCATGAAAGTGCATCGGTCAGCTTTTTCATGCCTTTATCTTATACTGTTTTATATTGTCGATTTCAGATTTGCTCATCCTTATCAAACAAGTACTCTTAAGAGAAAAGCATTTTTTTTTAAACAGTGCTCATCAGATGGTTATTTGGGATGTATATGTAGCATTTAAAAGGAAAAACTTTTAAAAACAGTTAACACATTTAGCAAGAGCTCTGATGGCTTAGTAGTAAGTTGCACTGTCAGCCCAAAGACATATAGCTGGAATCTAACAGCTGCACAAAAGAAGAAAGACAGGCAATCTCCTTCCAAGAGATTCATTGTCTCTGAAAACCCACGGGAGGGTCAGCTGCGCATTGGTTCCAACTCGACTGCACATAACACCACCATCACCACCACCACCACATTTACAGCCATTATGATGTCTATGCACAGCGCGAGGGCGACGCAGCGCAAGGGCGAGGCCACCAGACCGGGGAACGCCGCCGCCAGACCAGGGAACGCCGCCGCCAGATGGGGGAACGCCGCCGCCAGACAGGGGGATGCCGCTAGAGGGACCTGGAAGAGACCCAGGAAGAACAACAGCCAGCCACCTACCACGGAACTCCAGAGGAGCGAAGACTGTGAGACCCCAGAGGAACGAAGACTACCGGACACTGTGTGACCCCCCTGCAACCCACACCTGTGTGCCCCTTAACACACAGGGTGCTGCTGCATAAACCCCCAGCAGCGCCCAAGCCCAGTCCCGACCTCTTGGTGACAGTGTCCAAGCCCTGTGCTCCTTGCTCCCTAGTCCCTTGCTTTCCTCCCCTTCCCCCACCCCCCTTGCAGCTCCACAACCACACATCTCAACCCCCACCACAGCCCTGTGACCTCAGGGCACCACCTTGGATCCAGACATCACCCGGAGCTATCAGGCGAGCTGTTGAGGAACTAACCTGGCAGGAGAAAGGCCG
>NW_006399988.1:1913778-1915207 GCF_000299155.1 Elephantulus edwardii
TGGCAATTGGACAATTAAAACAGACATTCGGATGGCGGGGAAGAAGAACAAACTGGGGAGGAGGGTAGAGAGAATGGTGCAGCAATGAAGGAATGAAAACCCCAAATCCCTGTAAATGTTCATTAAAACTAATAAAATTTAATAATAAAAAAAAGAAAAAAAATGATGTCTATGCAGAGTCATAAGCCACTGTGGTAGTGGTGTTATGCGCCGCTGAGTTGGAACCAACTCTTCAGTGAGTTTTCAGAGGCAACAAGCTGCAGGAGAGGCGACTGCCCGTCCCTCTTCTGAGAAGCAGCTGGTGGTGTTGAACCACAGGCTTTTCGAAGAGCAGCACAGCGTCTCACCACTACGCCACCAGAACGCATACATACAAATGTTAAATTTTTTAACAGCCAGATACTCTGTACATCAGGGTACCACTGTTACCTGCATTGCTAAAAAGAAAGATGACAAACAGGGTTGTAGACTGGCCACAGGTGCACAAGCAATAAATGACAGAAAGGACTAGAACTCAGCAAAGCCTACTTTAGAATCCTGGCATTTATTACAATGCCACACAATCAACTCTGGCTGGGGGGCGGGGGGGGTGGGGGAAGAACGCATTATTTCAAAATCTAGAAGTAGCAGCAACAGGATGATTTCCCTGATAGCTCAGTAATCAGAGATTGAGCGCACAAAAAGTCAACATAAGTGAGATTAAAAGAAAAGGTTTAACCATTTCAACAAAACTATCTCCCCCAGGAACAGCTGCTTCCTCCTGGGCAAGAAACAACGTGGAAAAGTTAAGACTTTCTGAATAAATGGCTCAGCGTTCTCAAATAACTATAGTGCCTGTTACCCATCTCATGGCTGAAAACACCTCACGTCCTCTCCACTGAATTTGGTTAGGCAGGAGCCATGTGATACCTGCAAGTCTTACTCAGTGACAAAGGAGTGGTTCCGGTTCATAGGTGACCTTCCCTCAGGTTTCTGAGGCTGTAAAATGCACAGGAAGAGACTTCCCATCTTTCTCCCTCAGAGCTGCTGGTGAATCTGAACCACCAGAGACATGGAGCCTTTGTCTTCGCAGTGCATCACCCCCAGAGCTCCCTACTTAGATGCGACAGAGCAGAAAGAAAATGTCAACAAACTCCATTTAGTAGCAAGGAATGACCGTGAACAAGGGCCATCGACTGGATTTAAATGGGTAGGAATCAAACAAGGAAAAAAAAAATCCTACCCTGTGACATTAATGTAGGGTTTTTCCCCTGCCAGAAGGAAGAACTAAACCTTCAAGACAAATTAATCGACTATACTAACAAAGAAGGTGACTCGAGATACAGCCTTAAAATAGCATTGAAGTCTATGGGGGAGAGAATAGTCTAAAAGTATTATATTTTAGGGCATTATTTTTATCGTAGGAGTATGCAATGAGGGTTGCAGAGTG
>NW_006399988.1:1915307-1920271 GCF_000299155.1 Elephantulus edwardii
AGGGGGGAGGGGTTTGTGCGGGGAGAAGGGTGCAACAATGAATGAATGAAATTCCAAAATCTCTGTAGATGTTCATTGAAATGAAAAATAAACAAACTAAATTAAAAAAATAGCTAGTAATTCAAAGCCAATAGCTTAATTTTACTTGTTACATTTACAGTTCCCTTGATTTTATTCTTTTATTCTTAAGCAGCCACCAGGCACCAGGCACCCCTCACAAGAAAGATAAGCCGTCTCCTCTAGCTGAAGTTTACAACCTCAAAACCCAGTGTAGGGCACAATGAGTAGGACTTGACACCAGTGGTTTGTGTTAGCATATTCTTTTTCTAAAGGACATTCTATACTGGTTAGAATTTTGAACATCTGTATTCCTCAACATAGAGATTATAATGATAGTACAGAATAGGGCAAGTTTCACATCTGTTGTTCATAGGTTCACTATGACTCATAGTTGACTTGATGACACCTAACAAAAACATCCACAAGCAAAGTCCCATTTGAAGTAAGTCATCAGAATTCCACAATTTACAGGAACTCATAGCAAGGCATCTGACCCATAGCCACAAGAACGAGGTGCAGACATGATTTACACTCAGTCTTGGTACATGGGCTAAGCCATGGTCAGTAACTCTTCTTCAGCAACTGTTTTTGCTAGACCAACCAGTGTCAGTGCAACACATCCAAATTGAGCCATTCCTTTGTCTCTTTCACTCACCAAGGGGACCCAGGTGGTTACCACAAGTGAGCAGCATACTAGGCTTCCTACTCACTGTTGTTAGGTGACAATAAGTCCACTACAATTCATAGGGATCCTATGAATAACACATCAGAAACTTTCCCTATCCTCACCATCTCTGCCATGCTTATGCCTATTTTTGTAGTCATTGTGCCAATCCATTGTCAATCTTTTCTTGATTTGGAATGATATTGGCTATTGGTCCTGTGGTGAGAATTTTGGGGGTTTTTTTGATGCTAAGATTTAATACATATTAATTTTTTAAAATAAACACTTCAAGTCTTCTTCACTTTCAGCAGGCAAGGTTGTGTCATCTTCATAACAAAGATTGTTGAATCTTCTTCCAATCCTGATGCTGCATTATTCTTATATTCCAGCTTCTTAATCCTAATTTGATCAGCATACAAACTGAATCAATGTGGAGAAAGAATACAATCCTGACACACACTTTTCCTGATTTGAAGCCATGCAGTATTCTACTGGGCCAATTACCAGCAGCACCATGATAGATTGTGAAGAGATTACAGCTGTTGAAAATTACAGTTTGCTTGGCTTCACTATCAACATTCTTGGTATGAGCAGCTAGGAAATAAAAAGACAAACTGCACTGGGAAAATCTACTGACAGGAACATCAGTCTAGATATTAAGGCGTGTCTGATCCAGGTCACGGTCTTCACAATTATTTATTATAAGTCAGAGAGCTGGACAATGACTAAGGATGACAGAAAAAGAATCAATGTCTTTGAGTTGTGGTGCTGGAGAAGAGTCTTGAACATACCATTGACTGCCAAGGAAACAAATAAGTCTGTCTTGGAGAGGGTGAAATCAGATTTCTCCTTGGAGGCTAGGATTTTGAAGCTCCATCTCACACACTTTGGGCATGTGGCCATGAAAAGAAGAACATCATGCTTGGAAGGGTGGAGGGGCAGTGCAGGCGAGAAAGATCCTGGATGAGATGGATTGACACGGTAACTAGGATAATGGGGGTAGGTGTGTCAGAGATAGTTAGATTGGCACAGGATAGGGCAGAATTTAAGGCTGTTGTACACAGGGCTACTATGAGTCACAGGCAACTCAATGGCACATAACAGCAACAACAACAACAACAACAAAATAAGGTGTTGTGTTTTTTTTTAAAAAGTCCCTTTACAGAACTGAAGTTAAAGGCAGGATTTTAAAAAGAAAAGAGAAAAAAGGGTAATCAAACAGAATTGAAAATTCCCGAAGAGTATAATTAATATCACATCAAAGTAAAATCTTGCTGAAGATTATTTAAAAAATGAATGGAATAGTACATCATATGAGAACTACCAGAAATTCAGGTGGGATTTACAGGAGACTATTGTATGAGGGCCTTATGTCAGATGAATCTTGGCTGAAAGCAGAGAACAGCAGAAAGATGTTTAGGTGTGTTTTATTGACTATGTCAAGGCATTGAACTGTGTGCATTGTAAGAAATCATGGATAATATTGACAAGAATGGTAATCCCAAAACACATTTTGGGAACATTTTCCCATTTTTAAGGTCTCTTATTGTTTCTCACAGAAGTGTTTTATTATTTTCTTTATAAAGGTCTTTTGTGTCTCTAGTTTGGTTTATTTCTAAGTATCTCAAATTATGCTTTCAAATTACTTCTACAAACAGTTGCAATCAGAAATCCATCAAATATGCAACCAGGATGCACTAATAATAATAATAATGGATGACTGGAATGCAAAGTTTAGGAACAAAAAAGAAGGATCAGTAGTTGGGAAAAATGGACTTGGTGACAGAAATGAGGCTCCAGACAGAATGATAGAATTCTGTACATTCAATGAGTTGTTAATTGTAAATACCTTTTATAAGAAATACAAATGGTGATTACATACATGAATCTCACATGATGTCCTAAACAGGAATCAGATTGATTACCTATGTGGGAAAAACTATTGGAGAAGCTCAGTACCATCTGTGAAAATTAGGCCCGGTGCTGATTGTGGATCAGATAACCAACTAACTGTATGCAAGTTCAAACTAAAGCTAAAGAAAATCTAATCAAGTCCACAAGAACCAAAGTTTGACCTTGTGTCTACCCCTTCTGAATTTAAAGACAGTTGCAGAAACAGGTTTCAGGCCTTGAAAACTAATGAGCGCAAAACAGATGATCTGTGGGAGGATATCAGGAATATCATCTATGAAGAATACAAACTCCAAGAAGAATAAGAATCCCAGAACACTTGATTGTGCTTATGTGAAATCTACACTTGTACCAGGAGGCAGTTATAAGAACAGAGCAAAGAAATAATGAAAAATCAAAATAAAAAAATCAAAATCAATATCAGGAAAAAATGTATACGGGGGATGCATCCTACCTCTATACCTTTTCAATTTATAGGAGGAATAGATCATCTGGGAGGCTGGGATCTATCAGGAGGAATGTGGTGGCATCAGGATTGGCAAAAAACTCATCACAACATGCATTATGCAGATGACACAACCTTACTTGCTGAAACTGAGGAGGACCAGAGGCATTTGCTGTAGAAGTTCAAGGATTTCAGTCTTCAATATGGATTGAAACTCAGTATCAAGAAAACAAAGATTCTCACCACTGGGCCAATTGACAGCATCATGGTAGATGGTGATGAGACTGAGATTGTTAATAGCTTCAGCTTGCTTGGCTCCACAATCAACACTTTTGGTACCAGCAGCCAGGAAACCAAAAGACAAATTGCATTGGGAAAATTTACTGTCAGGAACCTCTCCAGAGTACTGAAGATCAATGCTGTCAGTCTAGAGACTAAAGTGCTCCTGATCCAGTCCATCATCTTTGAAATTACTTGCTATACATCAGAGAGATGGACAATGACTAAGGATGATAGAAGAAGAATCAATGCTTTGAGTTGTGGTGCTGGAGAAGAGTATTAAATATACCATGGGCTTATAAGGGAATAAACAGATTTGTCTTGGATAAGGTGAAAACAAGATGTTCCTTGGAGGCAAGGATTCTGAAGCTTCATCTGACATACTTTGGGCATGTTGAAAAGAGGGACCAGTTCTTGGAGAGGGACATCATGCTTAGAAGGGTGGAAGGACTCTCAAGAGAGGAAGCCCAAATAGATTGACTCAGTGACTGTGATAATGGGGGTCAGTATGTCAGAGACAATGAGCTTGGCTCAGGATAGAACAGGGTTCATAGCTATCGTACTATGAGTTTCAAGTGACTTGATGGCACATAACAACAACAGCAGCATCATTTGGTCCATAGATATTGGCCAAGATTATGTCTTTTTGATCTACGGTGCCTTAATCATTGTATAGTGCCCTACTTTATCTTTCTTTTATGGTAGTTTTTATCCTGAATTCTCTTTTGTCAGAGATTAGTATTACTACTTCTGGTTTTTTGTGAATGCCTTTTGTTTGGTATAATTTTCCCCCCAGCTTTTGATTTTGAGTCTTTCTCCTCTTTCTTAGATTTGTCTCTTGAAGGCAATATATTCATGAGCTTTTTAAAAAAAAGTCATTCTGCCTTCTCCCCTACCCTCTGCTTGATTGGTGCATTTAATCCATTCACAGTAAGTGTGATTATTGACAGGCCAGGTTTTATTGCTGCCATTTTGCTGTATTTCTTTTTCTGTTGTTTCTGGTTACTATGATCCCGTAGGTAACCCATGAAGACACCAAAGCAGCACAGGAATTGCTCACAGGGCGAGTAGAGGGAGCAGAAAGAAATCTTCACAGGCAGAAAAGTGGGACAGCACAAAGGGCCTTGAAACTCTCCGTCTACCCCACAGGTAACTGTAAAGACACTAAGGCTGTGTGGGAATTGTTGGGGCCCTCGGGCCGAGGAAAAAACCTATCTGCACACCAGTTCTACAGGACACATGACCTTATCTCAGGAAACACTGGTTACAGCATGAGAACTGTCAGCTGCTGACGTGTTTGGAATCACAGAATCCAAGGAAGCTTCAGATATAAGCTATCAGATCAAGGGCTGGAAAATGGGAGATAGCTGTTGAAGGTAGTGGGTAGAAGTAGATGGGTATCCTGGTGGATGGTGGAGCAGGGAAATAAGTGGGTAAAGACACTTGTGCCAACAGCAGGGGCAACACTGAAACTAATGGTTAATTCCACAATAAGGGATATATCTTTCACTTTTTCTGTAAAATGCTTGTCTGTTAGATACTTCTCTAAATCTGAACATTCAGATTAAGACAGACTAGGAAGAAGGATTGGCCATCCACTTCCTA
>NW_006399988.1:1923337-1931192 GCF_000299155.1 Elephantulus edwardii
ACTATGCAAAGGCATTTGACTGTGTGGATCATAACAAACTGTGGCTGACTCTGAGAAGAATGGGAATCCCAGAACACTTGATCATGCTAATATGAAACCTATACTTGGATCAAGAGGCAGTAGTTAGAACAGAGCAAGGAAGCCCTGCATGGTTCAAAATCAGGAAGGACATACACCAGATATGTGTTCTGTCTCCATACATTTTCACCCTGTACACAGAACAGATTATCCAGGAGGCTGGGCTCTATGAGGAGAAATGTGGGGTCAAGATTGGTGGAAGATCTGTCAACAATCTGCATTATGCAGATGACACAATCCTGCTTGCTGAAAATGAGGAGGACCTGAAATGCTTGCTGCAGAGGGTCAAGGACTGCAGCCTTCAATATGGATTGAGGCTCAATATCAAGAAGACAAAGATTCTCACCACTAGGCCAATTGGCAGCATCAGGATGGATGGTGAAGAGACAGAGATTGTTCACAGCTTTAGTTTGCTTGGCTCCAAAGTCAACACTCTTTGGACCAGCAGCCAAGAAATTAAAAGACATATTGTGATTGGAAAGTCTGCTGTTAGGGACCTCTCCAAAGTACTGAAGAGAAATGGTGTTTCTCTGGAGACTAAGGTGCGTCTGATACTGGCCATTGGCTTTGCAAACACTTGTTATGCATCAGAGAGTTGGACAATGACTAGGGAGGATAGAAGGAGAATCGATGCTTTTGAGCTGTGGTGTTGGAGAAGAGTATTGAATGTACCATGGACTGTTAAAAAAACAAACAGATTCAACCTGGAGAGGGTTAAACCAGGCTCCTCCTTGGAAGCAATTATTCTGAGGCTTCGTCTAACATACTTTGGACATGTTGTAAGGAGGGACGGGTCCTCGGAGAGGGACATCATGCTTGGGCAGGTGGAGGGACAGCACAGAAGAGGAAGGCCCTCTATGAGGTGGATTGAGTCAGTGGCTGGGTTAATCAGGATGGGTGTGTTGGAGACAGTGTGATCGGCACAGGACAGAGCAGAATTTAGGGCTGTTGTACGTAGGGTTGCCATGAGTTGCAAGCTACTCTATGGCACATAACAACAAGAACAACATGATTCATCCACTTTTGTGTGTGTGTGTGTGTGTGTGTGTGTGTGTGTGTGTAACTTCCCTTAAAATTTCTTCCCATGCTTTCTGCTGAGTAATCAGACCTTAATCTAATTATTTCTCTTTGTAGGTAACTTTTTCCCCCTGAACTACTTTTAGTAGTCTATCCTTATCTTTGATTTTGGAGAATTTGAATATGATATGTCTTGATATTTTTCTCTTGGGGTCTAGTCTTAGTTTCTTGAATGTGAATTTCCTCATTTTTCACAGTACATGGGAAGTTTACCTCTTCCACAATTTTTTTGGTGTTTCCCTTTCCCTCTCATGTTCTGGAAATCTGATCTAGATTGTTCCTTGTGATGTTTGTTTCTTCTTTTTTTTTTGTCTGTTTACTCTGTTTTTTCTTCTAGTATATTTCCACTGAGGCTCTTGTCTTCCAGCTCACTGACTCCCTTTTCCATCTCTTCTCCTCTGCTTTTTGTCCCTCCAGCATGTTGAAAACATCTGCTATTTTGTTCTTGACATTTTGAATTGCATTTTCATGTATTTCTGATAATTCCAGTATTGGTTGTACACCCTCTGCCTTGTTTTGATTTTTATATTTTTTAATTCTTTTATGTGTAGTATCAATTGGATATCTATTACATAGTATCTATTATATAATATCTATTGGGTCTGAAATATGTTCTGCTTTTTTGGAAGGCTTGTTTTGGTTTTTTTCCACTATATGTGAGGCTGCCTCTTGCTTTCTTGCCATTATACAAAGAGTTGGGGTTTTTTTTTACATATTAGACTGTTTCTCTTTTTTTTATTTAAACAATTCCAAATGTATTACAAATTTCCATTTCCAATCCAAGCACACTTTGTTTTCTTCCAACAGTGCTATTAAAAAATGGCAGTCTCAGCTTGTTTATAAATTTTCCATGATTTCAGAAATACAGTTCCAAGTTGATACCTGTAAACCTCTCAAATCTCACTCTAGAAACAACCACCTCATTAAACCCACCCTGTCTGGGTGACGCTGTGGCCTTCTGATGCACATAACTCAAACCCCTTAGCGTGGCACTGTTTTGTTTTTCTAAATAATGCCAGTGCAATTTCTGGAGTGAGGGTTCATGGTGTGATTATCCAGCTGTTGCCAACATGTGTAGGATTGAGATACCTTCCGTTGGGCAACTGGATTGTGACTTTATTGTGACAAAACTGCTTTCTGTCCAATACGCCCATAATCTCCCCACCCCCAAATCTATCTGTGCACACTGTACAGACTTTTGTTGTTGTTATTCGGTGCCCTCACAAGGACCCTGTAAACAACAGATCTGAACCTCATCTTATCCTGAATCACCCTCACCGTCTCAGATGTGCCTGAGCTCATTGGTACAGTCACTGTATGAAGCCATCTCATTGAGTCTGCTTCTCTTTCTCTGACCTTCCACATTTCCCACCATAATGTCTCTCTTTAAGGCCTGGTCCCTCCTGACAACATGCACAAAGGAAGTGAGATGAAATTTCACCATCCTTGCCTCCAAGGAACACTCTGGCTGCAACTCCTTCAACACAGACTGGTTTGTTATTTTAGCACGTCCTGGGATGTTCAACACTCTTAAATTCAAGGGCTTTGATTACTCTTCTATCATCCTTATTCAGTCATTGGAAGCAAGAGAAAAGACTATGGCTTGCACCTGGCATCCCTTAGTCTTTTAAATGACATCTTTCTCTTTAGCACTTTGGAGAAGCCCCTGATAGCCAATTTCCCCAAAGCAACATGTCTTCTGATTTCTGGCCCATGGGTGCTCATGGTGGATCTGAACATCAAGAAATCCTTGACAACTTTACTCTTCTCCATATATTCATGTTGCCTATTGGCCCAGTAGTGAGGATTTTTTTTTTTTTTAGATTGAGATGTAATCCACATTGAAAGCCAGTCTTCGATCTTCTGTAGCAAGCACCTCACATCTTCACTTTCTGCAAGCAAGGCTGTGTAATCTGCGTAATGAAGATTGTTGATATTGCCAGTGTGTATGAAAGAGTATTTCCTTTAGGGGAACTACGTACTTGTACATACTACACTGCCATGCAGAGCTCTGGTGGCCTAAAGGGTAAGGAGTCACACTGCAGCCCACAGGTGTCTGCTTTGAATCTGTCAGCTGATCCACAGAAGAGAGATGGTCAATATTCTCCCATACAAATTACAGCCTCTAAAAAGATGCGAGCAGGCCAGCCACAAGTGGATTCTGAACTGATGGCATTTAACACCAACCACAGTCATTTAAGTAGCACTGGTGGTATCCTGCATAACATATTGGGCTGTTAATTGCAAAGTGGACAGTTCAAATCCACTAGGTTATCTGAGCGAGAATTTGCAGCCTCAGAAAGCTGATGGAGGGGCAGTGAGAGTGGGAACGACCTCCAGGACAGCAGGTCATCCTGCCATTTAAATGACAGAGTCAGGGAGTTAGCTGTAGGGGGCATAGATAATGCTTAACTAGGAGCCAAGAGGTTGGCAGTGCAAACCCACCCATGCGTGCCTTGGTAGACAGGGCTGCAGCGGGACGTCCATGGCCAGGACCTCAGGAAGCCTGTGGGACATGGCAGACACAGCTCCACTATGGGCCACATGTCCACTTGGGCAATGGTGCCCACTGCAGCATGGACACAAGGGCAGCCCTCATGCATGGAAACCCGCCACCTCGATCAACACAGCAAAAAGCTCATGGCACAGTAACAACTATTTTATTATTATCCTTAATAAGGCTACTTAAAAAGAACTTTCATATAGGAGTATTTTCTGTATACTTAGTTGATAAATATATGTAAATATGACATTTTTAAATCTCTCTTCACATATATGTATCTCTTAATTAACATATGTGCTGTTGCTGTGTGCCATCCGAATTGTAAATCATTCACAGATGACCCTCTAGCGGGTTTTCGGAAGCTGTAGATTGCATGGGAGGGGACTGTCCATTTTTCTCTAGCTGAGCAGCTGATGGATTCAAACTAGGTAACTTTGGGCTGGTAGTGCACCACCTCACCACGAGGTCACGTCTTCTTTTCTCAACTGTGTATATATATTTGAGCACTTCACTTGGTTCCTGTGCACCTTAACACCGGACCACAAGCATGACTGAGTAGTACTGTCTCATGAGTTTCCTGTGAAGTCTTCCCAGGGCTTAACCAACTCCCTAACCCCCAGGGCTCTCCCTCGCTGTCATACTGGCTTCAAATCACCGATATCAGTTATCAGCTAAGCCCTTAACTGCTGTGCCCCCCAGGCTTCCTGTGGACAGCAGTGGGGCTGACACTCCGTGGGTTGACCAGCGCCTGGCTGATTAAGCCACACTCCTGTCCCTCCAGGTGGGAGCACTCTGGCTTTCTTTCTGTCCCTTCTTGGTGAACACACCCTTTTCCTACTTGTCTGCTGCAAAGCAGACGCGGACAGGGGGCTGAGAGCTGGGTGACCGCCTGGACCTTGGCCGTGTGGTCCAGCAGGACTCTGGACGAGCTGGGCCACTGTGGCTGTGCCTGCATATTTGTCACGGGACCTGGAAGGGGAGGCGGTCCTCCTTAGGGCCTGGACCTTAAGACAAGAAAATGGTGGTGTGGCCACAACTACCTGTGAGATGTCACTGGGGAGCTGGAGGTCATGAAGCTGGTCTGCAGACAGGAAAAGCAGGGGGCAGAGAGCAGGCGCTGGCACTCTGACATCTCGCCGCCTGCGTCCTCCTGCCCTCCCCAGCGTGGCTCAACCATCCTGGCTTCAGCGCCATGCCCCCTCTGGGGGCCCAAGACCATTTTATGCAGACAGACGTGGACCAAGAAGAAGAATGAAACGGCAGAGACTCTGCGGATTCCGCTCAGAACGTCTGCGCACGAGACAAAAGCGCTGGCCCTCCACGGCCTCCCCTCCCCGCCACAGTCCAGGACTGTCCACAGACAGGGCCGCTGTGGAGAAACGACGTTGCTTCCCAAAGAAAAGCTCGGGGAGCCATCCAAGGGACCCTCTGCAGCTCCAGTGCCAATTCACGTTTCATTCACGTCGAAGTGGAGAGCGCATCCCTCCATACTTACAATATCTAAGTTATATTGCTTTGTCCATACACAAAGTGGATTAATCTTCAGCGGATGCGTGGCAGGATGTGTGGGCCGCGTGGTCAGCGACTGGTAGCGGCAGCCTGCCCAGTGTGTTCAGCGTCTGAGGACGGAGGTGAATATCCGCAGTCTGTGCATCCTCTTGGTCTCTTCCTTCAGGGCCTGCTTCAGCATCTGGTGCTGCTGCACCGTTATCTTCTCCTTGAAGTCATCCGACTAGATGTGGATCTCATACATTGCCTCACAGCCTCCTGAGATGTCAGTGACCTGACGGCCGTGGCCTGAGGAAACTTCTTGAGGATCTGGGTTACTCTGAGCTCCCACTCGGTCTGGGAGGCTGGACACCGTGCAGAAGAGGGAACCCGCGGATCCTGTGGAGCAGAGGCGCTGCCAAGGTCAGGACCCAAGCCGCCATGCCCTGCTGACGCGGCCCTCCCAGACTGTTTCTCTTATGCCCGCATATTGTTATTAAGTGCTGTCAGGTATGACTCATAGTGACCCTATAAATAAAAGACCTCGACCCTGTTCTATAACTATCATCATTTCTCTACGTTCGTAAAGTTTCCAGTGGCATGACTTCTGCTTCCAAACCCGAATCAATCTGGAAGCTCCACCAAACACTGTCCACAATGGGTATCCATTATGGAGTTTGACCTCAGCCCAAAGCTCATTATTAGCTAAATGTGGCAAGTACAATCAGCTTATACTTGCTTGTGGATGGGGAAAAAACCCAAAGAAAACAAGAACCAAAAAACCAACCAAAGTTTCCATATGTGACCCTCACTCAACAAGACACGAGAAACCTTCTTCCAGAATCCTACCACTTCTCAGGAACATCCAAGCTGCAGATGTAGCCCAGCACTACTACCACTTTTTAAAATACAAGCATGCCCACCAAAAGCCAATTGATTATAAACAAAGAGAACCCCCAGCCCACAACTCATTGTTAGCTAAATCGGACAAGTCCAATCAGCTGACACCTGCAAGTGGATGAGAAAAACAAACAAAAAACCCCTGAAAGATTCCATATGTGACCCTCATCAAGACAAGAAACCTACTTTCAGAATCCAACCACTTCTCAGGAACCTCCAAGCTGCAGACTTAGTCCAGCACTACCACTTTTTTAAATACATGAAAACACCCACCATAGGTTGGTGATACTTCTTTAATTTTACAAAGCCACTGATTAGTTTCAGGCTTAAATTGCTCCTTTTATGGAATGTGCAACTTGTTCTTCTGGAAGTCTTTCTGTTCCTGTGCAGTGGGACAGTTTGCCTTTTCTAAAGTTCCCTGTGGGAATCTTGCCTGAGTGAAGCCCTCTTCTCCTAAGTCCATTATTATTCTCAGTGGTGTTTGGTCCAGCCAAGAGACCAGGTTTCACACAATTTGTTAGGTGGAGAGAGGGATGGGTAAAGGAAAGGAGAAAGAGCTGGTGTGAAAAACAAGGTACATGAACTTTATGAACTTTGTACGTAAACCAGTGTTGTTGTTCTTTTGATGAACAAAAGGCCTTTCGATAACTATTGTTTCTCAAAGTTCATAGAGTTTTCAGAGGCATATTGTTTAGGAAGTGGATGGATGCCACTCTTGCTCCCAAATGTAAACCAGTATAAAATTAAAAAAATAAAACTAAATAAAGGTTTAATAATGGATAATATTGCAATTAGTATTTGTTTCAAATATATTAAATCCAAGTTAAAAAAAAGAGAGAGAGAGACCTGGTTTCCCAACTGCAACCTTCTCTCTAGGGGAGTTTCAGGCAGCTCCCTCCCTAACACACCAGTGCACCCAGGTCTGGAGGAAGTGTCTCTGCTGATTACAGCCGTCTCTTCTAAAGTCTATTGTCCTCAATGTTGTACCAGTTTCCCTAACTGCATCAGGTTCCCTCCAGGGAAGTTGTAGGCAGCTCCTTACCTGACACCGATGTGTGCCCCCACTCTGAGAGGAAGTCTTTAACCTTATTGCACATCATATAACTTTTTAAGGCGCTGGATGCTTCTTACAGCTTCTCTTGGCTTATTGTGCTTACTAGGACTTCGAATACAATATTGAATAGGAGTTGTGATAGTGGGTATCCTTGCCTTGTCCCTGTTTTTAGGAGGAATGATTTTTATCTCTCTCCATGGAAGATAATGTTGGCTGTTGATTTAGAGTATATACTTCTAATTATATTGAGAAAATTCTTATTTTGTTGAGTGTTTTTATCAGGAAAGGGTGTTGGATTTTGTTGAAAAATCTTTCCACATCAATTGAGGTGATTATGTGGCTATTGCCTTTTATTTTATTGATGTGATGGGTAATGTTAATTTTTTTTATGTTGAACCATTTTTGTATGGCTGCCATGAATTCCATTTTGTCATAATGTGTTAATCTTTTAATATGGTTCTGGATTCTATTGGCTAATATTTTGTTAAGATTTTTTATGTATTATATTAATGAGAGACAGTAGTCTGTAGTTTTCTTTTTTAATTATTATTAAATTTTATTCATTTTAATGAAAATTTACAGAGATTTTGGGTTTTCATTCATTCATTGTTGCACTCTTTTCTCTACCATCCTCCCCAGTTGGTTCTTCTTTCCCCCCCTTGAATGTCTGTTTTAATTGTCCAATTACCACAGTGCTTGTCAAAGCCAGTTCTGATTAATCTCCTTTGTCAGTGTGTCCTTTGCCATTCCCTATC
>NW_006399988.1:1931292-1933416 GCF_000299155.1 Elephantulus edwardii
TGGAACATGGAATGTGAGAACCATGAATGTAGGAAAATTAGATATTGTTAAGGAAGAAATGGAACGCATAAATATTGACACACTAGGCATTGGTGATATGAAATGGACTGGCATGGGGCATTTTGAGTCAGATGATCATATGATATATTATTCCTGAGATGAAAAGGTGAGGGAAAATGGGGTTGCTTTCATAGATAAGAAGGTCATTTTTAGGTCCATCTTGAAGTACGGTATTGTGAGTGACAGGATAATATCCATACACGTACAAGGAAGTCCAGCGAATACCATTATCATTCATATATATGTACCAACAACCAGAGCCAAAGAAGAGGAAATAGAAGT
Source organism: Elephantulus edwardii (assembly GCF_000299155.1). NCBI lineage: Eukaryota > Metazoa > Chordata > Mammalia > Macroscelidea > Macroscelididae > Elephantulus > Elephantulus edwardii. The sequence continues at coordinate 1,931,635 of NW_006399988.1, forward strand.
TTCCTACCAGCTTTTACAGTCAGAGATCGATCAAACATGCAATCAAGATGGATTGATAATAGTGGGTGACTGGAATGCAAAAGTTGGGAACAGAGAAGAAGAATCAGTAGTTGGAAAACATGGACTCAGTGACAGAAATGAAGCTAGAGATAGAACGATTGAGTTTTGCACAATCAATGACTTATTAATTGCAAATACGTTTTATAATAAACATAAACACAGGTTATACACATGGATTTCACCTGATGGTATGCATAGGAATCAGATCGATTACATCTGCGAAAAGAACCACTGGTTGTTGTTGTTGTTGTTGTTGTTGTTGTTGTTAAGTGCCATCGAGTCGCAGGCGACTCATAGCGACCCTATGAGGGAGAGTCCTCAACACTTGTGTGACTTTCATCCTCTCTCCAAGTTCACAGGGTTTCCAGAGGCAAGCTATTACGGAAGTGGATGCCACTCCTCCTTCCAAGCTTGTTTTAATTGGGGAGCTAGTTGGATATACAAGGCGAACACTAACAGAATCTCAAGTTAAAGATAAATCAGCTATTTAAAAAGATCACTAGGCCACCGGAGTTCCCTATGAGAACAAGATGTTTCAATTAAAAAAATGTACCTACAGAAATGTACATAATACAAACTGATATTCTACTTCATTGACAAAAATATCAAAAAAGCAATACAACAACAACAAAAAAATCATAGGAATGCAACCTTGAAGTAGAATAATTTAGCCAAGACCATTAAAAAAATTAATTAGTCAAGTACAGTTTCACTATTAGAAAATGTCCTGGCCATAAATGGGAAATGAAGGCCTGTCCTGCCCCAGCCAATGGGGGTCAACAAATTGTTCAGATTCTCCAGACCTCAGCTTCTTCAACTGTACACGCAATAAGGTTAAACTGGCTCCTTAAAAGCTAAGTTCTTTATAAAGTGACTCTAAAAAGTACAATGTCCTTTCCAATTTGAAGACATCATAATTTAACTGATGGTTATTGGTTAATGAATAAAAACATTAACTCCGTTTCTGAAAATGTTGTGTCCTCAAAACGAAAAGCAGCAAAAGTGGGTGGGTACTGTCCATAGGCTGACTGGCTGTCTTTTGATGACATTGGTAACAGCATGGCCCACAGCAGAGCTGCAGAAATCTGTCTGTGAGCGGTAAGGAGCCTCTGGGCTGGCAATCTTTCCATTTGCGCAGTTCAATGAGATCTCTCCTGGGTCGCATTAATAGATAATGTACCATTTATCCTTTACTCTTGGCTTTACTTCTCCAGGAGGTCAGCCTTTATAAGTGCAAGCTCACAAAGCAATCAGTCTGCAGAGCATGGGGGTGGGGGGTGGGAGAACAGAGCCATTTTCCCTCAGCAGCAACTGAGATGAGGGCAAACAAAAAGATTTCTAAAACATCTATCAACGGAACAGAATATCACCAGATCTGTACACAGAAACGCTTCCTGGGCTGTACAGACAAACCCGGAGCTGCTGCTGTGGTTGACAGACACTGTCCACTGATACCAGCTCATGATGGTCCTGTGTGTGGTAGAGAACTCCCCCAAAGGTCAAGGTTGTGGTCTTTTAGAAGCAAATCTTCAGGCCTTTCTTCCAAGGAGTCTCTGGGTGGGTTTGAACCATCAATCTTTATATTAGTAGTTTGCTCATTCACTCATTGTCATCAAGTCAGAACAAATTCACAGTTGACCTTCCACTGGAGAAGCTCAATATCAGCTGTGAAAACTAGGCCAGGAGCTGATTGTGGAACAAATCACCAACTTCTCATATGCA
>NW_006399988.1:1933516-1935675 GCF_000299155.1 Elephantulus edwardii
ATTATGGAGATTGATTTTGGAATTTAGATGCACTGTTATCAATTGTGCTTAGCCGTACATGTTCATATCCTTGAAGATGTATCATGGAAGTGTCGGAGCCTAGAAGACACAAATTTAACTAACAAGTTAAAAGTACATGAGTCAAAAATTAAAAAGCACTAATATTCCGAGTAGAGGTTCTAATAGTGGCATAAATCAAGTTACAGAGGGAAGGTGGTTGTAGTTTTCTTTTTTGATGATGCCTTTACCAGGCTTTGTTATCAGAGGTATGAATCTGGGCTTATTTCTTCTTTATCTATTTTTTTAATGATGTATAATTTTTTGGTTTTGAAGAGTTTGGTGACTTTCAACTTTAAAGAGTTTAGTGACAGTCTTTTCTGAATCTTTGATTAAATGTACTTGGAAAGACTTCTGGTCTGAGGCTTTTTTTTTTTTTTTAATTAGGAGTTTTTTATGACGGGCTCAATTTCTTCTTTTGTGATGGATCTGTTCAAGCGTTCTACTTCAGTCTGTGTCAGTTTGGATAGGTTGTGAGTTTCTAAGTGTCTGTTTATTTCCTCCAGGCTTTAATGTTTGTTGTAGTTTTTAATAATATTCCATTCTTATATTTTTTATTTTAGTTATATCTGCTGCGATGTCACTCATTTAATTTATTTGTATTATTTGTGTATTTTCTATCTTTACATTTGTTAGGTTTGCCAGTGTATATTGACCCTTTTTAAGAATCAACTCCTGGTTTTATTAATAGTTTCTATAGCCTCTTTTTTTTCTATTCCATTTATTTCTGCTTTTGTTTTAATAATTTCCTTTCTTTTAGAGATTTTGGGCTTTACTTGTTATTCTTTTTCTATTTGGTGGAACTGTTGTGTTAAATAGTTAATTTTTAGTCTTTTTCCCTTTTGATGTGTCAGTTTATTGCTATGAATTGGCCTTTGTTATTGTTGTATGCCAATCCATTATAGAGCTGGACAATGAGTAAAGACGACGGAAGAAGAATTGATGCCTTTGAACTGTGATGTTGGAGAAGAGCAATGAATATCCCTTGGTCTGTGAAAAGAACAAACAAATTTATAAGTTTAATGAAAGTTTACAAAGACTTTGGATTTCCATTCATTCATTGTTGCACTTTTCTTCCTGCCCACGCCCCCCAATTTACTTTTCTTTTTGAAAAGTAAAAGAAAAAAATTCTTTCATTGTTATTCAATACGTCACTCCAAGACCATTCCACTATGCTACCTTTGAAGAACAAATAGATTTATCTTGAAGGAGGTACAGCTACAGTGTTTCCTGGAGGCAAGGATGGGAAAGCTTTGTCTCACATACTTTGGGCATGTTGCTTCAAGAGGCTATTCCATAGAGAGGAACATCTGAGTGGAGGAACAGCAGAGGAGAGGAAGATGCTCAAACAGGTGGATTGACATAATGACTGGGCTTGAGTGTGTCAGAAATTGTGAAAGTGGCACAGGACACTACAGACTTCAGATCTATTGTTCATAAGGTCACTCTGAGTTGTACTAAACTTGACTGTACATAACAACAACAACAACAACAACAACCAGCCTCCTAAACTTTAAAAGATTAAATTTCTGTTTGTTAAAGCCATCTATTTGTGATATCTTTGCTGTAGAAGCCCTAGATAGTTAAGCAAGAAAGGGTGAAGTCCACATTGCTGATGTTATCCAGAATGACTCCATACTACTTACTATCATATGCATGTATTATTTGGGTAAAAACTAAACTAAAGAGATGATATTATCCAATTGTCAAAAGATAGAAACAACCCAGTAGTCCATCAACAGTTGAATAAGGGAAAATGTACATACATACTCAGTATATACATACATGAACAGAAATGAAGTTTGGATACATGCTGTAACTTGAAAAGATTGTTGAATGAAACATGCCAGATACCAAAGAACAAGTAAATAAAAATATTATTCAAACATTTGCATTAACCACTAAAGCCAAATATGAATAAACTGAGGACTTGTACGACTTCTTCAGTCTAAAATGGATCCTCAATGCAATCAAGATATGTTGTTGTTGTTGTTATGTGTCGTCGAGTCGCCTGCGACTGATAACGACCCTATGTACAACAGCCCTAAACTCCGCTCTGCCCTGTGCCAATCGCACTGTCTCTGACACTCCCATCCCAATTA
>NW_006399988.1:1937649-1939945 GCF_000299155.1 Elephantulus edwardii
TGTTCTGTTCCACATTCAGCTCCTGGCCTAGTTTTCACAGCTGATATTGAGCTTCTCCAGCGGTTCTTTCCACAGATGTAATCGATCTGATTCCTATGCATACCATCAGGTGAAATCCAGGTATATAATCTTCGTTTTTGTCTCTTTAAAAATATATTTGCTATGAATAAGTCATTGATTGTGCAAAATCAAGATATATTAATGATAAATGATGACTGGAATGCAAAAGTTGGATACAAAGAAGGAGAATTGGTAGTTGGAAAATACAACCTTTGTGACAGTAATGAAATTGGAAATCTGATGACAGAATTTTGTGCAATGATTTTTTCATTGCAAATATATATATATTTTTTTTTAAAAAAAGGCAATAGTGACTATAGAAATGGACCTCACTTGATGAACTATACAGGAATCAGATTGACTATACCCATGGAAGGAGTCAACAGAGAAGCTCTATATCAACTGTCAAAATAAGGTCACAGAATGACTGTGGAACAGGCTATCAATTATTTCCATACAAGTTCAAATTCAAAGTGAAGAAAATAAAAACTTGTCTATGAAACCAAAGTACAACATTAAATCTATTCCAATTTAATTTAAAAAAATTCAAGAATAGATTTGAAGCATTGAACTCTAATACTCAAAGACCAGAGGAGTTGTGGGATGACATCAAAGACAATGGCCATGAAGTTCATTAAGACAGGGAAGAAATACAAGACTGAAAAGAGGAGACTCTGAAATTGTATTCAACGTATAGATGTCATGCAAAGGAAAGAAATTCTGAACCAAGAGAGCTGACCATAATATTTCAAAGGGTAGCATTAGAATACAAATATTGTATTGAAATTTGCAAAGAAACAGAGTTAGAAAACCAAAGGGATAGCATATGCTATGTATTTCTCAAGCTAAAAGGACTGAAGAGCAAATTCAAGCCTTGAGTTGCAATACTGAAGGATTCTATAGGCAAAAGGAATATAGAGCCATTTTAATAAAAAAGAATTAATGAATATATAACCATTTCAGAGAGTGGCACATGATCAAGAACCAATGATGATGAAGGACAAAGTTCAAATGACTCTGAGGAAATTGGAGAAAGTCCCCAAGAAGCTGACAGAATATCAACTGAGACATATCAACAAATAGATGCAACCCTGGACATATTCACTGATCTAATAAAGGTATCTAGAAGACAGCTACCTAACCAACTTACTGGAAAAGATCAATATTTATTTCCATTCACCAAACAAATGGTCCAATGTTGTTGTTGTTAGGTGCCATTGAGTCAAGTAGAAATGATAGGGGCCTTATGAACAAAAGACCTGAAATCTGTCCTATCTTGTGCCATCTTCACACTTCCAGATACACTAGAACCCATTGCAGCAGTCACTGTGTCAATCCACCTGGTTGAGGGTCTTCCTCTCTTTCACTGACCTTCCATGCCCGATGTATGTGAGGTAAAGACTCATCATCCTTGCTTCCCAAGAGCACTCTGGCTGCACCCTCTAAAAGATATTTATTTCTTCTTTTGGCAGTCCAAAATTCAGCAACACAATTCAAAAGCATCAATTGTTCTTCTCTTATCCATATTTGTTGTTCAGCTCTCAGATGAAGATGGTGTGGCATCAAGATTAGGGAAAAACTCATCAACTTGCCTTATGTAGATGACACAACCTTGCTTGCAGAAAATGAAGACGACTTGAAGCACTTCTGTGGAAGATCAAAGACTATTAGCCTTTAGTATGGATTTTATCTCAACAGCAAGAAAATAAAAACACTACTGGACCAATAAGCAACATCATGATAAGTGGAGAAAAGATTGATATTGCCAAGAATTTAATTTTCAGCATTTTATTTGTTCTTATGAGACTGAATGAGTTCACTCAAAATGATGCTCTCCAGTCTATCTCAAGTTATGCAGTAATTTTTGAAGGCATTGCTCCTGAGTGCAGCATTGTATTCCATTGTGTGAATGTACCACAATTTTTCAATCCATTCAGTTGTGGTTGGACATTTGGGCTATTTCCATGTTCTTGTGATGGTGAATTATGCTGCTATAAACATTGGTGTAGAAATATCTCTTTTCTACGAAGATGGCACCGAAAGCGAAGAAGGAAGCCCCTGCCCCTCCCCATACTGAAGCCAAAGCAAAGGCATTGAAGGCCAAGAAGGCAGTCCTGAAGGGCGTCCACAGCCAAAAAAAAGAAGAAGATCCGCACGTCACCCACGTTCCGGCGGCCTAAGACGCTGAGACTCCGACAGCAGCCCAAATACCCCCGGAAGAGCGCTCCCAGGAGAA
>NW_006399988.1:1940075-1941971 GCF_000299155.1 Elephantulus edwardii
ATAGAAGGTAACAACACACTTGTGTTCATTGTGGATGTCAAGGCCAATAAGCACCAAATTAAACAAGCTGTAAAGAAGCTCTATGACATTGATGTGGCTAAGGTCAACACTTTGATTAGGCCTGATGGAGAGAAGAAGGCCTATATTCGACTTGCTCCTGATTATGATGCTTTGGATGTTGCCAACAAAATTGGGATCATCTAAACTGAGTCCAACGGGCTAATTATAAATGTAATAAATTTTTCTCACCATAAAATACATATATATATATATATATATATCTTTGTATTTCAGTTCTAATTTCCTAGGGGTATATTCCTAGTAGTGGAATAGCTGAACCATATGGAGTTTCTATGTTCAACTTTTTTAGGAAATGCCAAACTGTCTTCCAAAATTCTCAGTTTTAAGAGAGTATATTGTCAATTAGAGCCAAGAGCAAATCCTTTCCAGTTCATCTGCTAGTTCAGTATGAGTAAACATATCTTCCTGAAAAAGGCCACTACTCAGATCTTGTCTTTCTCTTTTGGACTTGAAATTACATTTTCTTGCCCAATCCAGTAGAAATCTGCCTTGTCATGCGAATGAAAAGTCTTTCATGCATAAATGAATCCTTTATTTCATTCATAAATATTAGAGAATCATGTCAAGCAAGCACAGATACACTTTATAATCCTTGTGTATCCAATAACTGTCTAATTAGTTTTTTTAATTTTCCTCAAGATCACAAAGTATACCTAAACCAAGTTAAGATGACTAGACTTTATTCTGAAAGTTCCGAAGATATTACTAAGGGAATAAAAATTGAAGAGTGTCTGTATGAAAGAGCTACCTCAAGTGGGTGGCTTTAATAAACTAATTTTTTCACAAGCCTGATCTAGGGAAGATATGTAGATCTGTCTTTTTTCCACTGTTTCTGTTAGTTCTCTGGGTGTATAAGATTTACTACTTAGATCTTTTCTATACCCAATGGTTAACTGTTTATTTTGTTCTGAAGTGATTATTGCATTATTGCTGTTGTTGTTAAGTGCCATTGAGTTGTAGACATCTCATAGTGACCCTATGAGCAAAAAACCTAAATACTTGTATAACTTTCATTTTTCTCCAAGTTCATAGAGTTTCTGGAGGCAAGTCATTTTGGAAGTGGATGGCACTCTTACTTCCAAGCTTGTTTTAATCGAGAAACTCCACCAAACATTGTCCACCATGGGTAACCACTACTGCATTTAACACATCAGTGTCACAGGGTTTAGCATCACAGAAACCTCTGTACAGAAAATGGACTGACCAGTGCTATACCACTTAGAAGAATGTGTGACCAAAAACAATTAAAACCATACCTGGGGGCTGCAGATTAAAATTATCTACTTTTGGTTTTGTAGCATAACTTTCTATCCACTAGGCCAACAGAGCCCTCTCTATGTTGTTATTGTTGTTAAGTGCCGTTGAGTCATAGACGACTCACAGCAACCACATAAATGAAAGACCTGAACACTTGTATAACTTTTATCGTTTCTCTACATTCGTAGAGTTTCTGGAGGTAAGCCATTCTGGGAGTGGATGCCATCTTGCTTCCAAGCCTGTTTTAATCGGGAAGCTCCACCAAACACTGCCCATCATTGGTAACCATTACTGCACCTGACATGTAAGTGTCACAGTGTTCAGCATCACAGTAACCATGAATTGCCTCTGTACAGCAAATGGACAGACCAGTGCTATATCACTTAAAAGAATATTTGACCAAAACCAATTAAAACCAGGCCTGAGGGAAGCCACTGACTGGGAAAAAGTATTCGGTAATAACATATCAGATAAGGGACTTATACCCAGAATTTGTGAAATACTTGAGCACCACAACAAGATAAAGGTAAATAATCCAATAGAAAAATGGGCACAGGA
>NW_006399988.1:1943415-1952330 GCF_000299155.1 Elephantulus edwardii
AAGTGGCTTCTCACCTCTGTCGAGGTGCCTAGAACCTCCCTGTTGCCTGAGTTAAGGGGTCCCACGTGGTCAGTCTAGACAGCAAGTTTCCCCCCAAATAACTTTTGGAGTAGTGCAGGCAGTGTAGATCCAAGACCCACCTTACTAAAGGCTTATATAAGCTAATGAGACCTCAGCACCAGGTACTTTTTCCTTTGGAAAAGCTTGTTCACCAGGGACATAGCTTCTAGCTACTTATCAATCTCTACACCAGCCTGCATCACCCACAGTCACCATCCAGCTGAGCCACAAGTGATAGTCTACACTATTGTGGCTCATCACTCACCAGTTTTGGGGAGACCTTCTATTGAATCTGGACCTAAAGGCCATAGAGGAATCGGTGAACTGAGTGACAGATGGAGCTGTCCATATCAAAAATAATCGATTTATACACCTGGTTGAGCATTTGGGACTACTCTGGCCTGAGACTTCTCATAAACAGTCTGCTATTAATCTTAGTAAGGCTAATTATGAAAAAAAGCTCTATGGGAAGAAAGACTTTGTCTCCTCTGAGCCTCTATTCTCAGAAAGCCTTGATATGGCTTGGTCTCACCCTTTCCCAATCTCTACTGCTCTCTTATATCACAACTCTGCTTGCTGAAACTAAGGAAGCCCTGAAGTACTTGCTGCAGAACTGTAGCCTTTAATACGGATTGAAACTCAACATCAACAAAACAGAGATTCTCATCACTGGGAAAATTGGGAGCATCATGATAGAAGGTGAAGCGATTGAGATTATTAACAGCTTTAGTTTGCTTGGCTCCACAATCAACACCCTTGGTACCAGCAGCCAAAAGATAAATTGAGCTGGGAAAGTCTGCTGTCTGGGACCTCTCCAGAGTACTGAAAAGCAATGATGTCAGTCTGGAGACTAAGATTGTGCCTGATCCAGAACATAGTCTGCAATTACTTGCTATGTATCAGAAACCTGGACAATGACTAGAGATGAAAGAAGGATTGATGCCTTTGAGCTGTGATGCTGGAGAAAAGTATTGAATATACCATGAACTGTTAGGAGAACAAACAGTTTCATCCTGCAGAGGGTAAAACCAAGCTGCTCCATGGAGGCAAGGATTTTGAAGCTTCATCTGACATTCTTTGGGCATGCTGCAAGGAAGGACGAGCCATTGGAGAGGGACATCTTGTTTGGGGGGGTGTGGAGGGACAGGGCAAAAGAGGAAAACCGTTGATGAGATGGGTTGATTCAGTGACTGGGATTATGGGGATAGATGTGTCAGAGACAATAAAAACGGCACAGGATAGAGCAGGTTTCAGAGCTGTTGTACAAAGGGTTGCTGTGAATCATAATGACTCAACAGCACATAACAACAAAGAACAACAAAACATAATGTATCCTACAACCAGGAAAGGATGAAATAGATGTATGGGACCTTCTAAGAATTAAGTCCCTATGCACATCCAAAAACTTCTCCAACAGGGTAAAAAGAGAACCTACAGGCTGGGAAAAAATATTTGGCAATGGCATGTCTGATAAGGGACTTATATCTAGAATTTATAGAATAGTTGAGCACCACAACAAGATGAAGGTAAACAACCCAACTGTAAAATGAGCACAGGATATGAACAGACACTTCACCAAAGAAGACGTTCAGATGGGGAATAAACACATGAAGTTTTCAAAATCCCTTGCTATAAGTGAGATGCAAATCAAAACAACTATGAAATATCATCTCACCCTATTAAGAAGAGCAAAATTCAACAGAGCAGCAAACAACAAATGCTGGAGAGGTTGTGGAGAAACTGGATATTGTATTCACTGTTGGTGGGAGTGTAAAATGATGCAACCACTGTGGAAGGCAGTGTGGCGCTTTCTCAAAAAGTTGGAAATAAAAATACCATTTGACCCAGCAATTCCATTCCAGAACTGCCACCCAAGCAGATATATGCACACCCATGTTTACTGTTGCTTTGTTCACATTAGCAGAGTTGTAAACAACCCAAGTACCCATCCAGAAACGAATGGGTAGAGAAGCTGTAGCATATTCACACAATGGAATACTATGCTGCATTGAAAAACAAGGAACTCATGAAATATTTTACAAAATGGGTGACCCTGGAGGACATTATGCTGGGTGAAATACCTCAGTCACAAAAGGACAAATACTGCATGGTGCCACTGTTGTAAAATGAGATTGACATCCGGGTTGGGGCGAGCCCAAAAAAAGAGGGGATAAATAATGCCTACTGCATTGAAACAAATGAGAGAGAGAGAACTGTTTAAAAGGAATATATGGTAAGGTATTATTTTCATGACAAGATTCCAGAAAAAAGTAAAGTGGACTGTGGACTTTGGAAAGGAGAACATATAACAATGAAAGAATTGGGGGAGGGGTGGGCAAGGAGGAAAATGTGCAACAATGAGTGAATGGGGGAAAATTAAATGGGAAATACATGCTGTAAAAAACATCACAAAGTAAAATTTTATTGAAAAAATAAAATAAACACATAATACATTAAAATGATCATATGAAGCACTATGTGAATGAAAGAATGTGTAAAACATAATTTATATTGATTTTTTATTCAAACCAATATAAAATTTAGAGAATTCTAAAAGAGAAAAAACCCCGTAAGAAACAAGAGAAATAATTCTCTTTTTGAGTTAGCTGTATTTCTCCCTCTCATCCTTCATTTTATAAATGTTCTCTCATCAAGGTTTATTTCCAGATAATCTAAGAACTGCATTTATTTGCAGAGGCACTGGCTCAGTGGCAGAGGATCAAGAAGAGGAGGAGAAGTGACAGGTGTGAAGCACTGAATAAGAGGGTAGGTGAAGGACAGCTACTATTTCCCCCCTGGCTCCAGAAACTCTAAACAATTCAGATATGAAGCACTCAATTGTTTCTGTGCTATTCAACTGTGGTGGCAGACAACTGTAATTTCAATGAAAAAAGTTAAAGAGTTGACAATGCCTGATGGATATGCTGCTAATTTGTACATAGACTGCTATGTAGTATATAATGGATGCTGGCCTATAGTGACTAGTGCCAGACAAAAAAACCCTGTCTTTGTACTAAAAATGTGGCTTTATTCTCATTGAAGTTCATGTCAATGCTTACTTTTGCAGGGGCTAAAGAGTTGAAAGACCATTTTCTTCAAAGTTAAGAACACTTTTGTCATTAATTTTGAATACTTACTCTCTACAGGAAAGGTGTGAATCAGGGCTGTAACATTTTACCATATTTATTAAAACTGTATTTTTAGAAAATAATCTAGACTACATTAGGAATAGAATTATATGGACCGTATGAAGACTATTACAATTGAAGGAAAATTGGTTAACAACCTGCAATATGCAGATGACAAAATCTTGCTTGCTGAAAGCAAAGGAAACTTGAGACACTGTTGAAGATAAAAGCCTATATAGCATTCAGAATGGATCTCAGCTTAGAGAAAATTCCTTACAATTGGATCAATAAGCACCATAATAATAAAAACATAAATAATTTAAGTTGTCAAGGATTTTATTTTACTTGGATGCAGTCATGAAATAAAATAACACATTGTACTGGGAAAATCTGCTGACAAGGATGTCCTTAAAGTGCTTTAAAATTCACTTTGAGGACTAATGTGAATCTGACCTAAATTGGGGCAGTGGTGCAGGAGGTGGAGAATCAGCCTGACCCCACACAACATGGTATGCCTATGTTTCACAAAAGCCCATGGGTCAAGGCTGAGACCTTAAATATTTTGGGGACCTGAGGGTTTGCAGCTCTTGGACCAAGAAAATGACACATCACCATGCCCTGGGAAACTATTCCATTGTGACTACAGTGTGCAGCAAAGGGAAGAGAACAGCCACTAAGCAAAAATAAGTCAATCCTGGAGCAGTAGTTCAAAGCAAAGGACATTTCCTCAGAACCATCTGAAATAGGTAAACTTCTCTAATACTTGTACCTGGTATTTGTACTTAGAGACTACTAAACTAGAAAGATAATGGCTACAGAACAAGAAACTAACAACAGCTTGAGGTATTTGGAATCACAGAAGCCCAACAAGCTTGAGATATAAGCCATCACATAAAGGGCTGCATGGAGGAAGACAGATGTTGAATGGAATAGGTGGGAGTAGAAGGGAATGCTGGTGGAGCAGGGAAAGAGGTAGGTCAAGACAAAAGTGTAAGTGCGGGGTAAACACTGAATCTTCTATAATTGGGAAAATATCTTTCATCTGCTCATTTCTGTAAAATGCTTGTCTGTCAGATACAGTTCTAAATCTGAGCATTAAAATGAAGACAGACTAAGAAGAAAGATTGACCCCTTTGAAAACCCTATGTCCAATAAAGCACAGTTAGACTAGCAGATATGGCAGATGAGACTGAGGGCTCAAATATGGAAACACAAAGGAGGAGGAACAGTTGTAAGCAGACATTAGTGATTGGAACATGGAAGGTGAGAACTATGAATGTAGGAAAACTGGATATTGTAAGGAAAGAAATGGAACACATAAATATTGACAAGGCTCCAGGAACTGATGGCATACCAGTTGACATATTTCAACAGATGCTGGTCTGGATGTGCTGACCAAGTTGTGCCAAGAAATCTGGAAGACAACCCCTGGCCAACTAACTAGAAGAAACCTATATTTGTTCCCATTCCAAAAAAAAGTGATCTGACAAAGTGCAGAAAATATCAAACAGTATCATTGATATCACATGCATGCGAGACTCTACTGAAGATTATCCAAAAACGACTGGAACATCATATCAACAGAGAACTGCCAGAAATGCAGGCTGAGTTTAGAAGAGACTGTGGTATCAAGGATATTACAGCTAATGTCAGGTGGATCTTGGCTGAAAGCAAGGAGTACAAGAGGAATGTCTCTATGTGTTTCATTAACTAAGCAAAGGAATTTGACTGTGTAGATCACAACAAACTGTGGCTAATTCTGAGAAGAATGGGGATCCCCGACACTTGATTGTACTTACTCAAAACCTATACTTGAAGGCAATCATGAGAACAGAGCATGGTTCAAAATTGGCAAGGGTGTGTGTCAAGGATGTGTCCTATCTCCATATCTTTTCAAACTATATGCAGAACAGATAATCTTGGAGGCTGAGCTCTAAGAGGAGAAATGTGACATCAAGATTGGAGGTAACCTTATTGGAGGCAATCTGTATTATGTAGAGGAAACAAACCTGTTTGCTGAAACTGAGGAGGAACTGAAGCACTTGCTGCAGAGGTTCAAGGAATGCAGCCTTCAATATGGATTGAAGCTCAACATCAAGAAAACAAAGATTCTCACCACTGCGCTGATTGGCAGCATCATGATAGTTGGTGAAGAGATTGAAATTGTTAACAGCTTTAGTTTGCTTGGGTCCACTATCAACACTCTTGGTACCATCAGCCAGGTAATTAAAAGACAAATTGCGTTGGGAAAGTCTGCTGTCAGAGACCCCTCCAAAGTACTAAACAGCAATGATGTCAGTCTGGAGATTAAGGTGAACCTCATACAGGACATGGTCTTTTCAATTACTAGCTGTTCATCACAGAGCTGAACAATTACTACGGATGATAGAAGGAGAATTGACACTTTTGAGCTGTGGTGCTGGACAAGAGTATTGGATATGCCATGGACACTTAGGAGAACAAACAAGTTCATCCTAGAGAACATCCTGAAGCCAGGCTGCTCCGTGAAGGCAAGGATTCTAAAGTTTCATCTGACATACTTTGGACTTGTTGCAAGAAGGAACCAGTCCTTGGAGAGGGACGTCATGCTTGGTAGGGTGTAGGGACAATGAAGCAGAGGAAAACTCTTAATGAGATGGATTGATCCAGTGACTGGTGTAATGAGGGTAGATGTATCAGAGACAATAAGATTGGTATAGGTTAGAGCAGGGTTTAGGGCTGTTGTACATGGGGTTGCCATGAGTCACAGGGGACTTGACGGCACATAACAACAACAACAACAGGTATTCGAGAAATGACATGACTGGCATGGGACATTTTGAGTCAGATGATCCTATGATCTACTATGCTGGAGATGAAATGGTGAAGAAAAAGGGGTTGCTTTCATAGTTAAAAAAGTGGGTAATTTTTTCAACATAATAAAAATATATACACAAACGAGAGAGCCAACATTGTTCTCAATGGAAAGAGATTAAAGGCATTCCCTTTAAGGACAAGAACTAGGCAAGAATGCCCACTATCACCTCTTTTATTCAATATCGTATTGGAATTCTTAGAGATAGCAATAAGACAAGAAAAGGAAATAAGAGGTATCCAAATTGTCAAAGAGGAGGTAAAATTATTTCTATATGAAGATGATATGATAGTATACTTAGAAAATCCTAAAGACTCAGCAAGAAAACTACTGGACATAATTTACCAATTCAGCAAAGTGTCAGGATGCAAGATCAACATACAAAAATCAGTTGGGGGTATTCAAAAGTGGTTCCAATGGAGAGAATAATGTGAAGAGCTGGAGGAACAGCAAGCTACATAGAGACAGGCCAACTAGAGAGACCTTCACACTGCACAGAGACCAACCGACATGGCATGATGTGGACAGTAAGAATTTGAATCAGAACTTTAGTTGAAACAATTAGTTTTTGGAGCTACAGGAACATACAGCCACACCACAAGCTGCACCGAGGGCTCAGCCAAAGCCAGAAGCCACCAGCAGAGCTGCTGTGCGACCCCTCTAGCAGGAGAAAGGTTAGCAGGAAATTGACTGAGTTTCCTTAAGTCCCACTAAGAGTGAGTGGGTCTGTTAGAATTTGACTGAGTTTTCTTGTGCCCCTACTAACTGCCCATGATTGGGTGGGCTTGTAGGAATTAGACTGGATTTTCTTGGGCACCACAGATTGCCTGAGAGAGCACCCAAGAGTGAGTGCATTGCTTGGAATTTATCTGAGTTCTCTCAGGTTCCACCAACTGCCCAGGAAATCTCAGGCTGGTGGAAATTTATATGAGTTCTCTTGGGCACCATCAACTGCCAGGGAGAGTGCCCAATAGTGAGCAGGATGGAGGGAATTTGACTGAACTTTCATGGACACTG
Organism: Elephantulus edwardii; assembly: GCF_000299155.1. Classification (NCBI taxonomy): domain Eukaryota; kingdom Metazoa; phylum Chordata; class Mammalia; order Macroscelidea; family Macroscelididae; genus Elephantulus; species Elephantulus edwardii. The sequence continues at coordinate 1,950,475 of NW_006399988.1, forward strand.
CAGATGGGTCAGAGTTGAGTGGATCCCTGGGAATTTGAATGAGTCTTCTCGGGTTCTGCTGGACCCAGGGCCCTGCTGGGGCAGGGGCTGCTGCACGAGAGCCACTGGGCGGGAGATGGACATCTGGAATTTGAGTAGGGACCCATTTGTGAGTATACCCAGACATCTGAGGTCTGAGTGAGATCCCACAAATGGTTGTCTTGCCCCTGTGATCGCCCTGTGCCACTCATGCCTGCCCCATCCCTCTTTCAGCTCCACACTTGTGCCTACACATCCAATCAACTTGCCTTTAATCCGCAACACCTTGATCTGATTTACCTACAAGAGGCTGCTCTCACAGGCCTTGAACTGAACTTTTCCTTGAGTCAGAAGTTCAGAGAAAAACACAAGTGGGGTAGCTACACCACTGATTTCTAGAGTATGTCTTAAGATCAAGAACATATTGATGTCGCAAAGAAAGCAAGCTATCTCACAAAATATACAAGTGCAATGCAAATGTCACCCCAAAAGATGACACAGTGTCAATGGATTTCCTGAAGCCTGAAAGTCTGATGGAACTTTCTGACACAGATTTAAAAGAATAATGATTGAATATTTTCAATGGGTGAAAGACAAATTGGAAAATTAACACGATTGTTGCTGCTGTTGTTGCACGCCATCGAGTTGCTTGCGACTCATAGCAATCCTATGTACACCAGTCCTAAACCCTGACACACTCATCCTAACAACCCCAGTCACGGAATCAATCCACCTTATAGCGGATCTTCCCCTTCTGTGCTGTCCCTTCACCCTCCCAAGCATGATATCCCTCTCCAAGGATTGGTCCCTCCTTACAACATGTCCAAAGTATGTCAGATGAAGCCTCAGAATCCTTGCCTCCAAGGATCAGCCTGGTTTAACTCTTTCCAGAATGAACCTGTTTGTTTTCTTAGCAGGATACTACAAGCAAAAACCAGGAGAAGCTAAAAAAAAAAAATAAACAAAAAAACCCCAATCCAGAACAATGCAGATAAAACAAATGAGGTATTAGCAGCACTGAAAAAAACAAAATACCATGATCAAAAATATGAGGTCCCGTGTTTCAGATGCTGTCAACCTGAGGGAAAGACACATGAGCAGGGTTGAAGAGATGGGACACAGAACCAGTTAAATAGAAGATAGAATTGTCACCACTGACCTGCTTGAGCAAAAAGCAGAATCAAAAAGGAAGGAAAAAGAAGAAAACCAAAGAATAAGGTGGAACATCATCAAGAGAAATAACATGCATATCAGTGAAATCCCAGAACAGGAAGAAGAAAAAAAGGACCAAAAATGTTGTGGAAGAATTACCAGAGGTAAACTTTCCCGACATAATGAAGAATAAAAGAATATATACTCAAGAAGCTGACAAAACACCATCTAGAATAGACCCTAAAAGAAAAACACCAAGGCATATCATAGTTAAATTTTCCAGAACCAAAGAAAAGGAGAGAATTCTGAAAGTAGCGAGTAAGAAACAAAAAGTAGTCCATAGGGGACAGCACACAAGATAAAGTACTGATTTCTCAATAGAAACCATGTGAGCAAGAAGACAGTGGAATGGTATATATTGAACACTCAAAGAACACAACTGTCAAGCAAGAATACTGTACCCAGCAAAATTATCCATCAAATATGAAGGAGAGATCAAGATATTTCCAGAAACACAGAACCTAAGAGAGGTTGTAAAAACAAGATCAGCGTCGGCAGGAAATACTGAGAGATGTCCTTCTTACAGAGGTACCACAAAAAGCAGCATGGACCAAAGTAACTAGCAAAAACACCAAAAAGAACTCAACAAAATGATAACAATAAAACCCTGTCTTTAAATAATCACA
>NW_006399988.1:1952430-1954165 GCF_000299155.1 Elephantulus edwardii
AATATCCTGTCTACAAGAGACACATCTGAAAAATGAAGATAAAGACTAAAAATAAAAGCATGGGGAAAAATGTACCAAGCAAATGGCAACTAGAAAAAATCAGGAGTAGCGATATTAATCTCCAATAAAATAAATGTTAATGTAAAAACCAACACGACAAGGAAGGTCACTACATAATGTTTAAAGGGTCAATAGAACAAGATGACATAACAATAATAAATATCTCTGCATCAAATGAAAGACCTGCAAAATACATTAGACAAACATTAACAAAACTGAAAAAGGAAATAGACAACACTACTACATCAATAAACCCCTCTCAAGAAGAATAGAACTACCAGAAAAAAAAACTGGACAAAGATGCTCAAAAATTAAACTGCACAATAAACAAACTCGACCTAATAGATATTTATAGGCTAAAGCACCCCCCAAAACACAGTATACCTTCTTCTTCAATGTGCATGGAATATTCTCCAGAATAGAATAGATTACATTTTAGGTCACAAGACAAGCATCAATAAATTTAAAAAACATAGAAATAATAGAAAGCATTTTCTCAGACCACAGTGCTACAAAATTAGAAATGAATAACAAGAGGATAAAGGAGAAAAAACCCAATACATTTGGAAGGTGAACAACACCTTACTTGAACAAGTCTGGGTACTAGAAGAAATAAAAAATGAAGTGAAAAAGTTTCTTGAAACAAATGATAATAAAAACACCACTTACCAAAACATGTAGGAAACAGCCAAAGCAGTAATCAGAGGTCAATTTATAGTAATAAGTAAATATATCAAAAGGCAAGGAAAAATGACCATTGACTCTCTAACCCAACATCTCCAACAAAATGAAAAATAACAGCAAGAAAACCTAACACTCTCTAAAATAACTGAAATTCTAAAATTTAGAGCAGAAATAAGTAAAATTGAAAATGGGGAAAAAATTGAAACAATCAACAAAACGAGTTGGTTCTTTGAAAATGTCAATAAAATCGACAAACCACTAACAATATTAACAAAGGAAAAAACACAAATAATCTGAAAAAAAAGATGAAATTGGAAACGTCACAATAGAATCAACTAAAATAAAAAGGCTTACATTGGAATATTATGAAAAATTATACTCAAACAAATATGAAAACCTAGAGGAAATGGACAATACTTAGAAATTTAAAACCGACCTACACTGACACCAACTGAAAGTGAACACCTGAACAGACCCATTAGAAAAGAATAAATTGAAAAGGTACTAAAACAACTTCCAACCAAAAAAAAGTCCTGGACCATATGGCTTTACAAGTCAATTTTATCAAACATTCAGAGAACTATCATCAATCCTACATAAACTGTTTCAGAAAATAGAAAAAGAAGGAATTCTCCCAGACTAATTCTATGAAGCAAACATATCCTTGATAACAAAGCCTGGTAAAGACACCACCAAAACAGAAAACCATAGGCTAATATCTCTCATGTACATAGATGAAAAAATCTTGAATAAAATCCTGGCCCATAGAATCCAATGATACATCAAAAAAAGAATTCAACATGACCAATAACAATAACAAGTATGCACAGATGTTTCAACCTAAGAAAAACAATGAATGTTTTTCATCATATTAAGAAAGCAAAGAACAAGAAACACATGATCCTATGAACTTATGCAGAAAAGGCCTTTGACAAAAATCCAACATGCTTTCCTAATTACAACTCAACAAAATAGAGTTAGAGGGGAATTT
>NW_006399988.1:1954325-1956742 GCF_000299155.1 Elephantulus edwardii
GTAAAAGTATCTCCCTAAAGACTCAGCAAGAAAACTACTGGACATAGTTGACCAATTCAGCAAAGTGGCAGGATACAAGATCAACATACAAAAATCATTTGGATTTCTCTACAGTGACAAAGAGAATACAGAACTGGAGTTAAGAAAAACAATCTCCTTCACAATAGCTAATCACAAGATTAAACACTTGGGAGTAAACCTAACCAGAAGCACAAAGGATCTATTTAAAGAAAATTACAAAACATTATTATAGGAAACAAAAAGAGACATGGAGAAGTGCAAGAATATCCCTTGCTCATGGGTAGGAAGACTCGATATTGTGATAATGACAATACTACCAAAGGCAATTTACACATTCATTGCAATCCCAATCCCAATACCAATTCCATTCTTCAATGAGCTAGAAAAGGCAATCTCCAATGTCATTTGGAATGGAAAGAGGCCCAGAATAAGAAAAGCTCTTCTTAAAAAGAAACAAGGTAGGAGGCATCTCACTCCCTGTTTTCAAATCCTACCACATTGCTGTGGTGGTCAAGACATCTGTGGAAAGTATTGCTGAAGTAGCTCAATATTAGCTGTGAAAACTGTGGTCCACCAGATGACCTGGCCCTGCTTCCTGGATGCCTCCCCACTCCAGCCTGGACGACAGACAGCCTGATACCACTCCTTTGAACTGTGCTGGGGACAGAAATATCTCAGGGGAACCCATTTCGTCCCCCTTCCCAGAGCTTGATCTGCCTTTAGTCCTAGGCACCTTGGACCCACATAGCCTAGCTGCAGCAATTGCCTGACAGAGAAGGCTGCTAATTCACAGGTCATATTTCTCCTCGACTGTAGCAAGTCTTTCCATGAGTCATAAGTTCAGAGAGAAACTCAGGATGGGTAGCTGCCCTGCCCCTTGAGCCAAGGTTTTCACACCAAGAGCCTTTTTAGGAATGAAAAACTCTACCATAGCAATGGCACAGAAGTAGGAAGCTATATCACACCCTACACAAACCAAAACAAGATATCACCACTAAGATGTGACTCAATGCATTTACTGAAGCCAGAAAGTCGGATGGGACTTTCTGACACAAAATTCAAAAGAATAGTGATTGAATAGTTTTAAAGGCTAAAAGACAAACTCAAAGAATCAGAGCATTCTGCAAGCAAAAACCAAGAAGAACTTAAAAAAAAAAACACCAAAACCAACAATCCAAGACAATGGAGATAAAACAAACAAGGCATTAGAGGCTCTGGAAGAACAAGAAACCATAATCCAGAATATGAGCACCAATGTTAAGATGCTATCAACATATTGGAGAGACATAAGAACAGAGTTGAAGAGAGGGAACACAGAATTAGTGAAATAAAAGATGTAGTTATCACTACTGATCTTCTAGAACAAAAGGAAGAAACAAAAAGGAAGGAAAAAGAAAAAAAGCTTAAGAATAATATGAGACACCATCAAGAGAAATAACATGTGTATAATTGGAATCACAGAACAGGAGGAAGTAGGAAAAGAAACTGAAAAAGTGTGGAAGAATTACTAGAAGAAAACTTTCCAGGCATAATGAAGAATGAGAGAACACATATTCTAGAAGCTGAATGAACACCATATAGAATATACACAAAAAGAAAAACATCAAGGCATATGATAGTCAAATTTGCCTGCATCAAAGATAAGGAGAGAATTCTGAAAGTAGCTAAGTAGAAACAAAGAGTAACCTCTAGGGGAAAGCAAATAATATCAAGAGCTAATTTCTCAGCAGAATCCATGCAAGCAAGAAAACTGTGGAATGGCACATATTGAATAATCTAGGAATACAACTATCAACCAAGAATATTGTACTCAGCAACACTGTATATAAAATATAAAGGAGAGATCAAGTTATTCTCAGCAAAGCAGAACCTAAGGGAATTTAGAAAAACAAGACCAGCATTTTTAACTGAGAGACGTCCTTCTTACAGAGGTGCCACAGAAAGCAGCATGGATCCAAGTAATCAGCGACAACACTGAAATGAACTCAGAAAAAATGATAGCAAAAATCCCTAGCTTCTCAAAAATGGCACTGAATGTGAATGGGTTTAAACGCACCACTGAAGAGAAAAACAGTGGCAGATTGGATAAAAAAAAACCCCAACACATCAATATGCTATTTATATATATAAAGAGATACACCTTAAAAGTGAAGGCGAAGAAAAGGGTGGAAAACTATACCAAGCAGATGGCAACCAGAAAAAAGCAGGAGTAGCGATATTAATCTCTGATAACATAGACTTCAATACTAAAACCATCACAAAGGCAAGGAAGGTCACTACATAATGTTTAAAGGGTCAATAGACTTCCAACCAAGAAAAGCCCTGGACCAGATGGTTTTACAAGTGAATTTTATAAAACATTTAAAGAAGAACTGTTACCAATTCTACATAAATTA
>NW_006399988.1:1957237-1958365 GCF_000299155.1 Elephantulus edwardii
AGAGAGCATGATGCTGTGTACATGGGAGTTGTGTTGTGTTGTGGCGGTCTCTGGAGAAAGGCGACTCTGCCTCCCGGAGCCAGGGAAGCCACGCTTGGCCTTGGGTTGAAGGCAGTAGCGTCTTCAAGCCCAAAAGGAGAAGAGGAGGAGTGAGGAGACTGCCATAATCGCCCAGGTTTGCCCCACCCAGGGTCGCTGTGATCCTTTGGCCAGAGAGCATGATGCTGCGTACGTGGGAGTTGTGTTGCGGTCACTAGTGGTTGCTGTGAGGCTGAACACTGTGACACGGATGTGTCAAATGCGTTAATGGTTGGCTACCCAGTGCGGACTGAGAGTGGGATGGAGCTCCCCGATTAAACAAGTGTGGAAGGAGGAGTGGCATCCACTTCCATAATAGCTTGCCCCGGAAACCCTATGAGCCTGGAGAGAGGATGAAAGGAACCCAAGCATCGAGGACTCTCCTTCATAGGGTCACTATGAGTCGCCTGCCACTAGACGGCACTTAACAACAACAAACAACAACATGCAAACAAATGTGTTTTTGTTGTTAAGAGCCCTTGAGTCGTAGACAACTCACAGTGACCCTATGAAAGAAAGGCCTAAGCACTATTCATAGAGTCTTCGGAGGCAAGTAATTTCAAAAGTGTATACCACTCCTGCTTCCAAGCTTGTCTTAATCAGCAAGCTCCACCAAACACTGTCCACTATGGTTAACCACTATCGCATTTGGCACATCAGTGTCAGTGTTTACCATCACAGCAACCACAAGTTACCTCTGTACAGCAATACATAGACCAGAGCTATAACACTTAGAAGAATGTTTGACAAAAAACAATTTAAACCAGGACTGAAGGCCACAGGTTAAAATCACCCACCTTGGGCTGGTAGCATAACTTTCTGTTCACTAGGCCAATGTAGCTCTCTCTATGCACAAAATTATGTTGTTGTTATGTGCCGTCGAGTCACTTGTGACTCATAGTGACCCTATGTCCAACAGCCCTAAACTCTGCTCTGTCCTGTGCCAATCACACCGTCTCCGACACCAATGCCGATTACCCCAATCACTGAATCAATCCACCTCATGGAGGGCCTTCCCTTCCTGCGCTGTCCCTCCACCCTCCCAAGCAT